>NC_088920.1:11870000-11982500 GCF_038396675.1 Hydra vulgaris | reverse complement strand
GAATGATCAAACATTTTTATGCTATGATATAATTTTTTTTATACTGAAGGGGAAAGTAGAGGTATAATTTTAGGAGAAATTCCTAAAATCCATAATTTGTGAAAGTTTTTTCATCGTCGGAAAACTAAAGTTTCCGAGAAAGCTTAAGTTTTCCGAGAATATAATCATCTCGATACCGCTTTCACAGTTCTCAAATAATAAGGAGCAATTATATATATATATATATATATATATATATATATATATATATATATATATATATATATATATATATATATATATATATATATATATATATATATATATATATATTAGAGTTATGACTTTTTTTCCACCCCATGCTCCTGTACTGTAGTTTGATAAACTTTTACCTAAAAAGCACGAAATGAACTATTATTCGCAGACCTTTTGAAAAAAGTTTACCATACCATTGAAAAATCGATTTTGACATAAGTACTACTGTGTATTCAAATGTATTTAGAATGTCATTGTCATGTAATACAATAAATTTTAAATCCAACAATGACTCAGACCTTGCTCTTGCTTGTTGACCTTGCTCTTTCTTGTTGCTTAGAAGCTGCAATTTGTCTTTTATTTTTGCATGATGAATACATTTCCTTCATTACTTTGATTGCGCGCTCTGTGCATTGATTACTTTTGGGATCTGTAGTTTGGGTGGCTCTCGCTTCCAGTGATTTTCCAAAGAGCTTAAAGCCTTTTTGTATGGATTCAGTACTTCAGCCAAGTTGTTAAAGCCGTTTTTGTTGTACGGTTGGTCTTTAAACCAATGGTCTGTTCAGCCATACCATATAAATTGACTCTTTGCAGAACTGTTCTTGTTGAAGGAATTAAAATGAAGGCCAGGATCGTTAGTATAGCTCTGACATTCCAACTCTAATTGCTGATGTTGGGTAATTTCTGAAACCTGATCAATGGAAAATGTCCCTTTTCATCAAAAATTGGAACACTCGAGTGAGATGAAATAAAAATTTCACATCATCTCTCAAGCCTGATGTTTCGAGAACTACTTCTATTCCGTTATCAAACTGTATTTTCCGTTGTTCGTACTCCTTCAACAGTTGAGATACAAATGGATATTCGATGTTCGGCGATTGCGTTTTGATTCCAAGTTCTTCATCCGTCACCAAGCGGAGGATTCTATCTAATACATGGTGTTGACAACTGATTAACTGAGGTTTGTTGATGCGTTTCTCTGTGAACATTCGTTGAAATATTGCAACATCTTTTTTCCAGCGTTAACGCAGGTGGTATCTGCAACAATCATCTGTATTGAATTCCATAGTTAAATTCATCGAGGACTTTAGAAATTCCTTGAGCAATAATTTTTCCTCTGCGATCTACAAAGCCCAGGACATCCAATTTGATTTCTCTTCTTTCATTTTTAGGAATGAACACTTGATAATCGATTCCGTTCATGAGCTTGCCATCAAAGTGTAAGGACCAACTTTCCATATGCAACTTTTCAATCATTTCTTTTTTCATCTTGATTGCCTCTTTCATGATTGATTGTTGACTTGTAAACAGCTGATTGACATGGTGTTGGGATGTCACTGCCTTCACGAGCCAATTGCTTGCATATGTTAGCAGCTTTGTTTGTTTTGCTTTTATGATGTTTTCTGCTTGGGATAGGAGTATTCTCTTCTTCTTCTTCTTCTTCTTCTTCTTCGTTTTCATACTCACTGTCGTCAGCCTCAGAGTCAGAATCACTAAAACCAGGATAGTAAGATGATGAGTTGGATGACCTATTAGGAAGTTTTTTATCGTTTAGAGGGATGGATCGTTTCTTTACTGGCCGCTTGCTCTGTAGAATATCCCACTGTTCCTTTGCTTTCCACTTGGAGATGGTACAAACGTTTGTCATCGGAAGGTAACCATGTTCCATCACCTTAGTAATAACAAAAATTTCATCTAGGGGTTTGTAGCTTCCCCGCTTGACACATTAATCATAACATTTCAGTATTTTATCAAGCTTTGCTCGTATAACTTCAGATACATGAGGACTACTATCGCTAGGTTTGTACGTCGCCATGTGTTGCTTCCGTAATGACTATAAAATTAGATAAGCAGCTATATATACACAGTCTAAATTATTCTAGAATATTTTAATTGTTCCAGAATGTTCTAAATTGTTCTAGAATATTCTAAATTGTTCTAAAATATTCTTAATTTTTCCAGAATGTTCTAAATTGTTTCATATGTTCTAAAGTCGTGTAAAATAATCTGGAATTTTCCAAAATGTTTGAAAGTTCTAAACACTTCTAATTTATACAAGTTTTAAATGATTTTCAGCAAGGCCACACGTATTAGTAGTAGCAGTAACAAGATTAAATAACCTAGAGTAATTGAACATGTTGTTTTATATCCTTAAATAAAGTATTCTGTTTAAAAAACGATTGAAAAAACTTGTTACATAAATAACTAGTTACATTTGTTTTAAAATAATTTTAATAAACTTTGATTGCAACTAAAAACTTTTATGTATATATTTTATGTTCTGCAAATTTTATATTCAGATTTATCTCGTAATACAAAAGCATAATTCCTATAAGCTTTTTCAATTCATATTGCCTTTGAAAATCTTTTGAAACTAATTAAATAACAACATCATAATTGAATATTTATAAGTAATTGTAACTTAGCCTCTGAGGTGCAGTGGTTAGAGACCCCTAATATTACCAATTGTAACAAGAAGTAGTAACAAATCAGTAGAAAACGGTAGGAAAGTAGGAAAGCAGCAAATGATAATGACCTAGTTTTGGAAAAACTATAGCATTGAAATTAAAACATTAGGTAATTTTAAAAACTTTACACTTGTGTTGAAACAAAATGACAGTGCAAAAAGGTGATGAAAAGATTTTAAAATCAGACAATAGGCAAATTAAAACTAATACTCTCCGTTAAAATGTATTTAGACTTTTAATCTGTAAATAATAATATAATGCTTTTCTATAAATTTACTTTTATTATTTGTAATTAATCAGGGTGACAAGCAACTTGGCACCCTGCTAAAGTCAGAAAATTAAATAAAAAATGTATTTTTAAAGTCTCATAATAACATTATTATTTAAAGTCAATGAGAGCACTTAAGAAGAAAGTTTATATTTTTGAGTACAAGTTAATGGTTATGTGAAACCTTTTGTTGCTTTGTATGTTAAAGTTTTATGGAAAGGTAATGGAAAATGAACATGAAAACTTGCTGGCCACCCTAAGTAAAAACATTTACATTAATTGACTACACTCATATTAAAATAATCAAAGGCATTCATACTCAACATGACGTCTAATAAATTGAGTGATCACAGTCATATAACTAGCAGGAAACATTTTATACATCAAATTCTTTTATTCGTAAACATTATGTATAGGAACATTAAAAAGCTGTCTTGGTTTTGCGTCCGGATAATTGTAGTCTTTTGTAAAAGCTATGATTTTTAATGTTATTCCAATAGCATTTTTAATATAGGGTCTCGGTGTAGTGAACTTATAATAGTAAATTAAAACTCTTTTAACTTTTAAGGTAAATCTGAAAAAAATTCTTTTGTTCATCTGATGTTAGATTTTGGTATGAAATATGTTTACTTTGTTCAAGTCAATCTTATTTTTCAAGCTTAATATTTCAATTAAGTTTAGAACTGTATTAAATGAAAGTAAAAAAGTTAAAATTCTTTTTCATAAATATTGCGTTGAAAAAATTTTAAAATAGTAGACATTATTAGGTGGTTTAGTGTCATGATTTATTTTCTCAGTATAGTTATCAAGCACTTTATCGTAGATGATAATATTGATAAGGATCCTTGTTTATATATTTTACCACACTTTTCTCTTCTCTTTTTTGGATCGAACTAGAAATTGGAGCAACTTAAATGTTATGAAATGTTATGGATTGCTTTAATCCAGTCTCAAGGTCACTTTATAAGAAACTTTATAATCTTTTTTTTTTTTTGTTCTTTATTACAATATTAATGATACAGATACAAATAATATAAAAAAAGAAAAGTTAACAAGTCAAGATATCGTTAAGAAATGAAGAATAAAAATAAGTATAAAGAACGCGGATACCCAAAGACGACTATCAGATCTTGTCACAGAGAAACCGCTATTGAAAAAATTAGAACGTCTTTTTTTCTTTAATGGTTATTTCCTTTTGTTATGGTGTTTACGGCTTGCATCAATCAAATTACTGTGTCTTCCGAACAGCTGACTCATGCGAACAATGGTGTCCATAATCTATTTGATAAATCACTTGCGCAGACTGAATCTAGTTTGTCGAAAATAATCACCGAATCTTATTTATCGCTATATATTATTCACTATATACCACTGAATATAATCAATATAAACTCATTTCCAGACTGAATATAATACTTTTTCAGATTGTTCAAAAAGTTGTGCAAACGGACCTAGATAGCCATACGATGGTTATCGCTGTGTGTTAAGCAAAATTACCAAATTTACGTTTACGCTTCTGACAACGAAAACGCCAAGCCATTACTAAAGGATGGTTCACCTCCAAACGTACCCCACATACATAGGGTAGGGTGGGGCAAGATGCCCCCCTTAACAAACTTTAGCGTATATAACAAATACTTTTACATTTTCTTGTAATTTTTCTTTTTAATATCAAAGTCTACTTATAAGAGAAGACATTGGTATAATAAAATAACTACTTTATTACTGGTGATAAACTTTAAAAATAAAAAAACTAATAATTGTGCAAAAAGACATCTTGCCCCAGCCGTGGGGCAAGATGTCTTTTTGCACAGAAACCATATCTTTCTTCTTTTTCATTTGTTTCTTTATGCCAATAGGTCTTTCTGCTTTCTGCTTTTCAGGCTTTTTCACCTTTTTTGTCTTCAAATTTATTGATTTCATTTTTTGCTTGATCACCTTATTAAGTGCAGCTTTTTTTTTATGCAATATGACTGCTTGTTGCTTTTTTTTTTACATTGTTTTCATGCTCTTCTAGTCGCTTCTTGAAAGGCGAAGAAGTAAGGTTTTCAGCTGACTCTGTCTTTCTCTTTCGTTGTCTTAAAACAGGAATTTTGGGACGTAGAGAAATCTTTTCCAAAATATTTAAGGGAGAATTAAGGCCAAGATACTCATCAACAATTGGCAAAACTGCATCATCAACAGCCTTCAATTTTGCAGCAGTAGTTGTTGTGCTCATGACATTTGCCAACTGTATAGGTGCAACAAGAGGCAAATTATGCAATTCACTAGATTGCTGACAGATTTTCAATGGCTCAGCTTCATTAGTGAGCAAAGCTGCTTCAAAGGCTTCATCATTAAAAATAAGGTCATTTATTGGGTACAAACCAGAGCATCTAAAACCATTGATTGCTTTGTCAACGTTTGCAGTAAAGTTGTAGGCAGTTGCAAAAATACCTGCCATGTCAAAAAATGAAATTCTATGCCCCTGATGTGATAACATCCAGTTGCTTGCTGCTGTATTGTAGTCAACTTTCAATGGTTTAAAAAATGTACGATCTAAAGGTTGCATCTTGTGTGTACAATGAGATGGATCCCATTGTCACGACAAAAGTTAATGGCCTCAAGTGTTTTGTGACTGTGATGACCATCAAGTACAATTAATTGCTCATTAGTTTTAGATGCATGAGTCACAGCAACAAAATGTGTTAACCATTAAATGAATTAAGATGAATCAGTCCATCCACTGGAGCTAACTCTAATAATTGAGCCTGAAGGTGCACCAACAGCCAGCCTATCAGTCATTCGCTTACGGGGAAATATAAATAAGGGTGGGACATAAGTGCCACTTGCACTCATTGCACACACAACTGTCACAGTAGCACCTCTTTCTCCACTAGTTATTTTCGAAACTTGTCGTTTGCCTTTCGTTGCAACTATTTTTCCTGGCTTATGGACATTTGTGATTCCAGTTTCATCCATATTCCAGAGCTGTTTGGCTGAAAACTTATGTTCCTCAAATAATGACTTGTATACTGAAAAAAACTGATTTACTTTTGGTTTATTGAAGCCAATGGCTCTGCTTATACTGGTGGCTTGTGGAGTTCGAATAGAAAGTTGTGGATTGCGAGGCATGAATCCTCGCAGCCAATCCACTCCTGCCATTTTTGACTCTTTATTAAAAGGATTATCGATTCTCATTTGCTTAGCAAAATCATATGCTAGGCAACGCACATCTATTGTTGTCAAGCCAAATAATGAGACAAACCACCAGCTACTTTTACTTTTCCATCTCGATGACGTTGTAATGTTTTTTTATTAATACTAAATTCAGATGCAACATTCTTTAGACTGCAGCCCATCTTTATTACATCTAATGCTGACTTTATTTTATCATTTGCTGCACCTCTCTGTGTTTATTGCACATAATTTCTCACCATTATTTGTAATATTTAAATATGTATCTAAAGAAATATTAAAACCTTAAAATTTTAATTATATAAACATACCAACACATACACAGTATTATATAATTATTCAATACATTATTATTTTATACATTACATAACATCTATAAATTAACTCTCTTTGAGTTAAATAAGAACTTACTAAGGTTACATGTACATACAAAATTACTCAAGATTATTAACAATAACACGATGTTGCAATTATTAATATGATGTTGCATGCTAAACACAGCTGCTTTTATTAGAAATTGTATTATGCGCATGTAATAATATATGAAGTTGTATTAATACAACTTCATTCAGCTGAATGCAATGCATATTTGTAAAAGTTTTACAAATATGTATTGAATTGCAGCAATAGCATGTGATACAGCTTCATTTTACTTAGCATATACATTCTAACATTTACTTAATATATAAAATTATTTTAAAAAGCTATTTATAAATATGTATAATAGTTATCAACATATAAACCAACATTGTCAATAACTAAATTAGTAAACGTTTTTATGTTCTAAACACACTTTAAAAATGGTAGAAATTCCGTAAAACCACAACGCAAGAAGCCCTTTGAGGGCATCTTACCCCACGTAACCGAGGACATCTTGCCTCATCTGAAGTGAGTGCAAGTTTAATACAAATAAAATTAATTTTATTGCTAAGTTATAAAATTTCTTGACTATATATTATTGTGGGATAAATTCTCTATAAAACAACACATTTCTTACCTTAATCGCATAAGTATTGCCAATCCAATAAACATTCAAAATTAGAAGCAACTTACTAACAAAATACTCAAAAAAGTAATAAACCGATTTAAACCTCACCTACCAGCAATATTAAAAACATTTTTTATTCCACGATTTTGTTTTAACTTTATCAATAGTATTATAGAGGGATAAAACATTACCGTCCTATGATACTCTCACATAAGCAAAAAGACTTCTTGCCCCACGGGTCATCTTGCCCCACCCTACCCTATATTTGCAGATACGCATACATCCATTCTTTTTTTATTTTCTTTTTCTTATATATAATATTATTTTAATTTTTTTGTATTTTTTTTTTTTTTTTAATGTTTTAATTCTTGTTATTTATTTATTTTTGTTCAATTTTTTTAATTACAAAATTAAATTTAATAATAAAAGTATATACAGTTCGTAATATAATATTATAAATTAAAATAAAAATAAACATATAATATTACAATAGAAGAGTTCTAAAACTTAAAAACTAAAACATGTTAAATAATCTTACATGTTATAAAATAATCATGATAAAAAATCTTTTTGAGTAACTAATGACATAACAACTGGCTGAAATAATTTAATTCTTGTTGAAAAATCAATAAGTGAATAAATTTCTTAACAAAACATACAAACACCTTAATGTTTTTTGCTGGAAAATTTCTGATTATTTGTTTTTTCTACGAACAAGAATGCGTGCGCATGTTTTTTTGAAAACTAGAATGTCAAACTAGAAGTCATCTATTGAAATAAATTTAATAATAAACTTATTACGGGTAAATCACTAAAAATTATGAAAGTATATAACGTTTTAGTTATGTTCTACTTTTCACTATAAAATATGGAAGTACATAACGAATTATATTCCGATTTTTTTAATTATTAGAGCAGCCGTAGCGCAGTTGTTACACTATGGCACGCTTGGCTCAGACAATTGAGATCCGTAGTTCAACGCCATCCTAAGGTAAGTTTTATAACATCGGTAAGGAAGAAAGCGTAAACTTTCTTTCAAATGCTCTTCCGCGGTGCCTTGCGATAAGACCGTAAAGACTTCTTGGGGCACCTAAAATAAAAAATTAAAAAAAAATTAAAAAATTATTAGAGGCGAGTGGGGCACCATGAAACATTGTAATTGTGGAGGCATCTTAAGAGTTGTGACAACCACTTTCATATACTGAAACAGTTACTACTAGAGCTGAGTTATAAAAAAAAAAGTTATTTCATATTTATTAAAAGTTATTTCATATTAAAGTGTTTCATTAAATATACTTAAAGCGATTCGATAATTTTAAACAGATTAGTTGTTAGCAAGTTGAAAATATCAACAGATTATGTTTTAAAATTAAATAAGAGATTATCGAAGAAAATGCGCTTTAAAAAAAATTTATGTAAATATTTTAGAATTTCGAAGAAAAAGTTTTATAAAAATAAGCTCAAATGAGTCAAATCTAAATAAAAAATTGTTTTCTCCTTTTTGGTACAATTAAAGAAATTGTGTACTTTTTTAAAAATTGAAGAAATAGTGTAACTGTGTAAAAAAAAATTATTAAAAAACCATTTTTTTAATAATTATTTTTATTTTTCAAAGTATTATAGCACAAAATATTACATTATAACATAAATTAAAATAAAGTAGAACAACTTTTTTAAATATCGTTTAAACTACACATTCCGAAAACAAAGAATATTTTATAAAAATCTACATTTTGATGAAAAAATAAATAAAACAAAAAAAAATTAGCTTTTCACGTGTTAAAACTCATATTTTCGATCACTTTACATGTTAAAACTTTACGCATGAACGAAGTTTGTAAATCGTGTGTTTTCTTTTAAAACCAATCAATTTAAAAAGGTCAGGCTGTTTTTTGCAATTAAATAATAATTACATCATCTTTGACTTAAGATTCGTAAAATAAAAAAGTTCGTGAATGATAAAAAATCCCCTAAAAAAGGTCATCGATTTTAAAGTGGTCTCAACTTTTGCTGTGGCTTCCGAGCATTTGCCCAAGATGACCGTGGGTAAAGACACTGTGTGCATTAATATTAATAAAAATATTAATAAAAGAAAAACATTTATAAAAAATAATTTAATATAATAAAACTTGATTTTCTTAAAAGTATGTCTTATATTTTATAATATACATATATATATATATATATATATATATATATATATATATATATATATATATATATATATATATATATATATATATATATATATATATATATATATATATATATATATATATATATTATAAAATATAACACATATTTTTAAAAAAATCAAGTTTTATTATATTTTATTATTTTTTATAAATGTTTTTCTTTTATTAATATAATATATATATATATATATATATACATATATATATATATATATATATATATATATATATATATATATATATATATATATATATATATATATATAGATAGATATAGATTTTATTAAATTTGTAAATACATAATTAGGCCTCAACGTGTTTGATTATCTGAATCAAAAAAATCCCCTAAAAAAGGTCATCGATTTTAAAGTGGTCTCAACTTTTGCTGTGGCTTCCGAGCATTTGCCCAAGATGACCGTGGGTAAAGACACTGTGTGCATTAATATTAATAAAAATATTAATAAAAGAAAAACATTTATAAAAAATAATTTAATATAATAAAACTTGATTTTCTTAAAAGTATGTCTTATATTTTATAATATACATATATATATATATATATATACTAGTGATTTCAAAAGAATTTGCATTGTTTAAAACTAGATTGTTAAAAAACTCAGTTGTTCTTATCATATTTCCAGGTGAGCGACGGCGTAAACTAATAATACGTTCTAAAGGAACACAGTTTTGTGCAAGTTTATAAAAGTTATTTGCACAGTCATGTAGCAACACTAATGCTGATTTCCAGTATGTCAAATCGGAAGGAGGGTCGTGAAATATTGATGTACATCTAGGTGAATCACAATCTTTCAAATAAAGTTCATGGATTTCATTGCCAGATTTACATTTGCCTAAAGTAGATACAGGATTCCGCATAAAATTATTTTCAAATTTATTGATAAACTGAGTGCAAATGTTTTCTATAAATGGAACTGGTTTTATTGCGCATTCAGATGAATACCGCTTTAACTCCGTTGAAAGAATGTTATCTCTGTCTTTGAATTGCTGTTTTAATTCTCGGAAAGCAAGTCCTAACTTTGTTTCATAAGTGCAGGTTTCAAAAAAATTATTATATTTTTCAATATCAAACTGAGGAACGATAATTTTTATATTCCTAATATGAGAAAATAAATCATCAAAAAGACAATCTTTAGTTGTTTGTTCTGCTAAATTATAAGTTTCTTTATTTCTAGTACAATTCAAACCAAGTGATTCATCACTTGTTATATCTGAGGTACTTTCATAAGTAACATTTGAATTATTACCATTTAGTTGATCTTGATGTAAATGAATATATTGTAAGACATCATTTCTATTATTAATACAATCTATACACAAATCAATACCACCAACTGGCGCACATAAAGAGCAAGAATAACGTTTAGTTTCGCACCTAATGTTTGAATTGCAAGAGTCACACTTAGTACAGCTTAGAAGAACTAAAGATTTTAAACCAGAAAAAAAACAAGGTGTAGTTTTATCCAATGCTGTTATTCGACACACAAAGTCATGAAGTTTTTTTAATTGCGTCGAGTGCAACTCTCTTATTTCTTCATTATCGTGCAACTGCAATGATTTTGTAATAAGGTCAACAACTTGGGCTTGAATAGTGACCTCTGCTTTTATTCTTGAGACTTCCTCATAAATACTATAACATCTGTAAAAAAAACTATAAACAAAAATTTTCATAAACTTGAGGCACACAAGTTTCAATTTTGTCAAGCAGTTTTGTTCATAAACAAAAGCTACAGAGAGATCAAACGGCACAGTGCATTTCTCATTTAAATGGGCTTCGACAATAATAATTCTTGTACTCATTTTTACCAATAGGGTATTCAGCTTTTTAACAAAATCTTTCTCTAAACTGAACAAGGTTAACTCAGTAAAAATCAAAATAGACGATGAAAAGTGTTCTAATAAATTCAACTCTTCGATAAAGTAATGTTTTATAACTTTTCTTTTTATGCCTTTAACAAACTCTCTTATCAAGAACAAAACCCCATTCTCAGACAAAACTTCATCCCACCATGATTGTGGTTGTTGTTCACAAGCCCACATCATCACTGTTTTGCATATATACGTGGATAATGACTTTTCATGACTGCATTTTTTTATATGTCGGTAAAACAATGACTTGAAAAGAAAGTAAATGTAATTTTGTTTCTCAGTTCGATGGAGACTTAAAACAGATTCTGCTGCAGAAAAAGACAACCGCCATTCCAACCTCTCATCACCTTCTGGTAAAGATTTTGGCACGATATGGAAACCATTTTTGTAAATTGATCCTACAAGTTGTGAATTAGGCCAAAACCTGTTGCGAGTAACCCAGGAAGAAGCCGCAGCTGGCCAAAATGGTGCATAAAAGCACGGAACATTATCAATAAGAATTTCAGTTGAAACTAAGTCATTTTTTGTTAAAAATAAACTCTCTTCTATTAAACTGATTGCAGTATTAAGTTCAGGTTCAATTAATTCACTAAAAGTTTTTTTCAAAACAGTTATGTTACTCAAACCTATATTTGTAGCACGACAAATTGAACTTGCCATTAAAAAGATTTCCTCGATGTTACTCCTATTTTGTGACCATGTACATATGAATTTTTCAAAATATACTTTATAGTAATAATTAGGAACTAAACGGGAACCATTTTTAAAAAATGTCTCAAAATGCTGTGGAAGAATAGATTTTATATCCAAACAATACCTATATAACTCATCATGTAACTCCATAAGCACAGTTAAACATTTCACCCATTCATTTATAGTATTTGAGATGTTAGTAATTTGAAGTGTTAAATTATTTTTACACTCGTTAACGTTCTCATCCTCATATGTTAATGTATTTTCATAAGTAATCAAAGAAGACATCGATTCTGATTGGTTATCTTTTTTGTTAATACTTATTCCTTTGTTGAAAAAACTTTGGTTACTCGATTCACTAAAACTACTTTTTCTATTCATCAAAATTATTTGAAGTCTATTGACTTCATTCAAACATTGTGCAAGTGTTTTTACAGTATTGCAATCAACTTCCTCAAATTCACCAAACTGTCTATTTAAATTAAAAATTTTCTGTTTAGCTAAATTGACCAAACCTGTAAGACTCATCATTACATCTTCTCTAGAAAGACTTTCAATACCAAATTTTAAAAAAGCTGAACAACCTTCGATTGTCTTTTTTAACGTTTCATTAAAAATTCCTTTAACCCCTCTCACACTTACTGTTTTAAGTGGATTGTTTGTTGTTGGTTGTCTTATATGAATAAACTGTTTAAAAACTATACCAGACAAACACTTTTTATCTCGGGGTGGGTTAGAAGAGTTAGAGATAGAAGAGATAAGGTTTTGTTCAAAATATTTGGGTATTTTTATGCATATATTAATATCATTAGCCAAACTGTTTTTAATAACATAGTGAAAAAAGACTTTATTCGGATCCACTGGTTCGTAGCAAGATTCAAACTGCACTTGACTTACTGTCCCAATAACTATATTAAGATCAATTTCAAACTCAAAAATGGCTTTTAAAAATGGATTAGCTAGTCGTGCCAATGAACAACCTTCCATTGAACTCCCTATTGTTTAAAATCATAAGAAACAAACATACAATTTCTATCAACAAAATGGAAAAGAATTTCATTATATATATATATATATATACGTATATACATATATATATATATATATATATATATATATATATATATATATCTATCTATATATATATCACAATATATATATATGTATATATATATATATATATATAAATATCTATATATATATCTATATATATAAAAATATATATATATATAGATATATATAGATATATATATATATATGTATATATATATATATATATATATATATATATATATATATATATATATATATATATATATATATATATATATATATATATATATATATATATATATATAGATATATATGTATATATATAGATATATAGATATATATTTATGTATATATACATATTTAAGTATATACATATAGATACACATATTATGTGAGACACAAACACATACACATATAAATATATATATATATATATATATATTATATATATATACATATAAATATATATATATATATATTATATAAATATATATATATATATATATATACACATTTATGTATATATACATATTTAAGTATATACATATAGATACACATATTATGTGTGACACACACACATACACATATAAATATATATATATATATTATATAAATATATATATATATATATATATATATATATATATATGTATATATTTATATATACATATATGCGTGTGTGTGTGTAAAAAAAAAATTTTTCGAAATTAAAAATTTAAATTTTTTAGTCCAAAAGAATCTAAAGAGATTTTAAGATAAACTATAAAAATATTTTTTTTCATTACTTAAAAATAAACCAAAAGGGGGAGTTATTAACAATAAATAGTTATAAATTTTAAACAATATATTTTTGTTTTTATTGAACATTTTGGGGCTTGGTTATAAGACAAACTTGTCTGCTTCTAGCCGCAATTATGTTTTTATAAATTATAAATGTAAATTATTTTTTAAATTGCAAATATATACACAAAAAAACATCTAAAATATATAAAAAAGTTTAAAAAAATCAAAAATTCACTAGGTTTTTAAAAAGAAGAGGTGGCCAGATTTTGAGACTAAGCCTGATAAACAATGGGTTTCTTGCAAACTACCCTCTTTGACAAGTGTATAATTAAAATATATATATCAAAAACTGCTTCTTAACCTTTTAACCTTTTGCTTTTAACCTCAAATACTAAAACATATATTATAATATATATTTATGCATATATTCCTATTCATATAATACAAATAATATATTATATAAAGACTAGACCTGAAAAACCAGATAAATGAATTTTTTCAATTTCAAAATAGTTTCAGCCCGGACATAGTGATTGCAATTCATTTGTTTCATATTAGTGACCTTAAGTCAACTCATATACCCAAGTTAAAAAAATTTATCAATACTAAACTGATTTATATTATTTAATAAAAATATAAATACATTACTAATGTATTTATATCTAATTTAGATATCGCTCTCAAGATTTCTAAAGCTTTTGATAAAATTTGGCATGCTGGTCTTCTCTATAAGTTCTCTTCTAATGGTGTATCAGGTAACATCTTTAAGATTATTGAATCCTTTCTAACCAATTACTAATTATTACTGTAGTATAAAAGTTGTCCTCGATGGACAGCACTCTTCTTTATTTCATGTACCTTCAGGAGTTCCTCAAGGTTCTACCCTCGGCCCTATACTTTATTTAATTCACATTAACAATCTCCCTGAAATTCTCACTTCTAAGGTGGCATTGTTCGCTGATGACATTACCATTTATTCCTATCATGATAAGAAACCAAAACTCTCTGATTGCTTGGAGTGGGTATTTGAGCTTAAAAGGATCACATTTCTGTTGCAACATGGGGCTCTAAGTGGCTGTTGAACTTTAACTCAAATAAAAAAAATATTTTTGCTAATTGTTATAGCAACAATTTAGATCTTCCTACGTTTACAAATGTTAATGAACTCAATGATATATCTACCATTCCTCTTCTAGGATTAACTCTTACTTCCAATCTTTGCAAAATTAGCATCTGCTAAGGTTGCTTCTCTTTATTGTGCTCGCCACTTTCGTACTTCGGATTCTATTCTTTACCTCTATAAATCTCAAATCCACCCTTGTATGGAATACTATTACCATATCTAAAATCTTCAAATAATGCCCTTTCTCTTTTAGACAAGGTGCAAAAATGCATGTAAATATTGTTGGACTTGCACCTGCAGCAAACCTGTGACCATTGTCACATCGTTGTAATGTCGCTTCTCTTTCTCTTCTCTATAAATACTTTAATGGGCGCTGCTCTAAAGAGCAGCACCCATTATGGTATGTATAGTATAATTACAAAATCCTCTGTTTTAAGTTTTTTTTTGTATAGTTTTTACGTAAGAATTTTCAGTGATGACAACCTGCTCAGATTCAGATTCACTTTAATTCATGTAAAACCCAATTTTTTTTCAGCCAACTGTTATTGTAATAAACTAGATCTTCCTATATTTATGAACAGTAATGTACTCGATGAGTCATCTACCTTTTTTCTTCAAGGATTAACTCTTACTTCCAATTTTTCTTGGAAACCATATATCAAATACATTGCAAAATTAGCATATGCTAAGGTTGCATCTCCTTATTGTGCTCGCCATTCTCTTACTCTGGATTCTATTTTTTATCTCAGTATATCTCAAATCCGTCCTTGAATGGAATACTGTTCTTCTAATAATGCCCTTTCTTTTTTAGACAAGGTGCAAAAACGCATTGTAAACATAGTTGGGCCTGCTCTTGCAGCCAACCATCAACCATTTTCACATCTTTGTTATGTTGCTTCTCTTTCTTTTTTCTATAAATACTATAATGGGCACTGCTCTAAAGAGCTAGGGTCTCTTGTGCTCTGTCAATCGTTATCTTGCTCTATAAACTTCATCTTTTCTTTTCCACTAACTTCCAACTCTAATAGTGGTTGCTTGCAGATCAGAAGTGAAGATGCTGAAAAAAAAAGGAAATGAAAAAAAGAGGATAAACTTATCACTAGAATCATATCCATAACAGCAGCAAGATTATCAAATAACATGTCAATTTCATTGTATAACTTATCTTTTATAGAAATTTTTATCCTCCCCCAAACAGTTTAATCTATTCTCGATTCTTTTTTGATTCTCTGAGCTATATAGTGATTAGACTGAACTTGAATAACAATATTTGCTTTTTTATACTGCACAGCAACTTTTTTAAACTGCACAGCACTTTTTTATACTTTTTTAAAATCAAAGTTATAAAATAAAATAACTACAATAATTGGAAAGTAATTTTAAAAAAATTACAACTTAGAACTGAGCTAACTTTACAAGATGACCTTTTTGCAGCTTTGTGATGTGTCTTTTTTGACGCATATTGAAGATTGGAGGTCTCCATTTCTAACAGAAATTTTGCAAAGTGTTTCTGAGTAACATCAATTCAGAGGGTACAAAATCAGTACCAATAAACTTTTTAACTTTTTAAAACATATACAGGAACTGTATATGTTTTAAAAATTATTTTTAGGAGTAAAAAATAATACATCAAAATATGATATTTAAGATATTGGACATCAAAATATGATATTTAAGTTTTTAATTTTAAAAAAAAACTTTTTTTCACTACACCCAAATATGCATATATATACATGCTCGGCAGGTTACAATACATGACTTTCATGCAGGCGCAAAGACTTTGAAGGTGCCAAAAGTTACTATTATATTTTTTTCTTGATAATAAGAGAATAAATAGATGAAAGATTTTATTAGCAATTCTGTCAAAAAAAAAATTTTATGTTAAAAAATCCGTGTACTTTTTAATCATTGTTGACTATACATTAAACATCAGAACCCAGAACAAAATTAATTGTTTAAGGAGCAAAGTAGATGTTTGACATGTAGATGTAGAGGGTTAAAACAAAATTCATGTGATAAAAGAGTTTGAGAATAAGAAAATAAAAATATATATAGTACATATAAATAAAAAAAGTTAAAATAGTGTAATTAAGTAAACAAAAGTAAAGCATAAATAAAAAATAGATTTTAATAATCTTTAAAAACTTTTTTTATAAATTAAATTTTATCTATTTGTTTAACTTAGGGTTGTCAGATTTAGTCTAAAATATAACACTCAGCAAATTTATCTTGATTTCACTCATGTATTGCATTCTTGCAACTGTAAATCCAGCATCTTGCTTATTGCAAGCTGTATAAACAGATCTGATCAATTTCACAGAATCTGTCTTTATGTTATGTTCATAACCCTTAAGTGTTAAGACTAAGTAAACTAAGGAAAAAATTTGGAAAACAAAAAAGATAAAAAAATTAAAAACATGTTTTGAACAGATGTTCAGAACAAAATAAAAACATTATAGTAAAGCGTATAGTAAGAAAAAAATAATAGAATATAAGCACCGCTCATGTAACAAGGATAAACTTAGACTCTTGAGGGAAAAACATGACTCACGCATAAGTTTTTAAATTGAATAAAAACTTGAAAACATGCTTATAGCCAGAATTGAATCAAGAACTTTCAGTTTATCAGGTTGACGCTCTAAGCAATGATTATTTAAGCAAGATCATGTTGAAGTATATATATGTTGAAGTTTGGTACAAAAATAATAAATATAAAAAATATAATAACTCAAAAACAAAACTAATAGTAATAATAATAATGATAGCCGCGGCGAGAAATTATTAGCACAATGACTAAACTAAATAAAAGTGCTAAATTTAGCACAAAGTAAATATGTCATATTTTTTCTCTCTCGCCTGAAAGGAGTAGCAACCCTTTAGCTCCTTGTCAATAGACAATGATCTCTAGCAGGATTTGGGTAGTTAAATTATAAAGCTAGTGCCGACCAAAGCGTCTGTCATTACAATTTTTAAATTCATTAAGATAAGGAGAGTCAACCGCAGTTTTTGTGAGTAAATTCCATCGGCTGACAACTCCGTTTAGGAAGAAATTTAGTTTTGAAAAGATTTCTCGCATGTTATTGTTGAAGAACTCTTTAAGGAGACGCTGAGAGTGTCCTCAAGTTATTCTATCATATTGATGGCCAATTTTTAGCCATCCATATGATAAGCTAACAAATACTTTTTAAGTTATTAATAAACTTGAAGTTGTATATTATATCACCTTGATTGCGTCTTTTATATAGTGAGGTGAGATGAAGGTGTAATAATCTGGCTTCGAAGTAGGCACTTTTTTGATTTGATTTATGTTGTTCTGGAGCATAATTGAGTTGTCAGGGGTCAAATTGGTGGAAATAACTTTGCTGTCATAAGCATACAACTTCATTGGATTGCTAACTAGGTCTGTAATATCATTGATGTATAAGACAAAGAGAAAAGGCCCTAGAACAGATCCTTGTAAGACACCACTAGTGACTGGTAACCAATCTGAAGTAGCAGAAGCCATGACAACTTGCTGTGTTCTTTTAGAAAGAAAATACTTTATCCAGTTAAGAAGCACCATTAGAAACAGAAAGTTTATGGAGCATAAGGTTCATGAGGAGGTGTGTCAAACGCTTTTTCATAATCTAGATATAAAGCATCTATACTATAGCTTCTTGCCATTGAATATGAGATCTGATCTACAGTTTCCAATAAATTGGTAATACATGATTTATTTGGAACAAATCTGTGCTAATTTAGAGATAAAAGACTATTAGCAGATAGATTCTTGGTTAAACAATCTTTTACAATAAGCTCTAGGAGTTTGCAGCAGACAGATGTTAAAAAAATGGGTCTGTATTTTAATGCATCAAGATGTAATGTTAGCTTCCAGCCACACAGCTGGGTTTAGACCTTCAGATATATATAAGAGATATGTACATTTGTTGAGAATGTGTTGGTGAATACCGTCAACGCCTGCTAGTTTATGCAAGTTGAGTTTTGATGGTAGTGATTGTATGTAGTTCTCATTAAGTTTATTCAAGACTGTCTCATCAATCCCAGAAAATTTGCATTTCTTGAATGCTGGCATTGATTGACTTAAACTTAAAGGAGTAAAAACAGATAAAAAGAAATTGTTAAGGATTGTAGCTATATTGCTTTGATCAGTTGTAACATTACCATTTGATTCTTTCATAGATCTTTTTTGATTTTTTACTTTAAGTTTCATGTTTATATATTGATAGATAAGTTTTGGATTTGTCTTGACTTTTTCTGATATAGATTTTTCATATTTAGCAATAGAATGAACAAGCGGTGTTTTTTATTTTTTTGCAGCAATTATTTTATTTTTTAGTGTCTAAACGAGCGTTTTGGTCTTTGCTTCTATAATAAAGTTTGTTTTTATTTTTTATTGCAGAAATTACTTCTTTTGTGATCCAAGGTTTGTGCTAAACAGAGAAATGATATAAGTCTTTACCGTCTCGGTAAAGACCTATATCATATTTAGTAATCGTTTTGGATAAAGACTCTAGAATGTATAAACCCACCAGTTCACATACTTCTGCTCCGTCAAAACATCCCATTGTGATGTCAAAATAATTATTATACGTCTTTTTTACCCATGATTCATTTTTAAAAATAATAGCGATTTTCTGCAATGATTCTAACTTTTTCATTGCTCATACCAGTGTGTTGTTTTGCAAATATTTAAGCATTGTATAGTATGTCTTTTGTGATGGATGGGTGAAACTCATTAATGGAGAGTTGTATAAATACACAGTGTTGGTTGTCGCTTATGTTTGTAAACCATTTGATTACTTCAGCCATGTTTTTCCATTGGTTTAGTTTTAATTTCTTTTTTATTTCCTTATTGATTTTATCTAGGTATGTTTTGCTCACAACGCTGAGTTCACTTTTTGCTTGATTTAATAGGTGGCAAGGTTTTTGATTTTCAACAGAATACAAAGCAAAGCATACATTGGTTTATCAGAGGGCGTGTGGAAAAAACAAAATGGTTTTAAAAACTCTAACTAATACACAACCCAAAAAAAAAGACACCCACCAAAAAAAAAAGGAATATAATTTGTTTTATAATAAAAGCGTCTCTACCAATGTTGGCCAAATCTTTTTGCAGTTAATAGATAAGCATTTCCCACCTTCAAACCCATTGCATAAGCTGTTCAATCGAAACACTACAAAAATTAGCTTCAGTTGCTCAAACAATATTTCAAAAATCAAAAAAAGTCACAACAAAAAAATAAATTTAAATAACACAACTAAAAATCTGCCCGCTGAACAAATATTGTAGAGCGACAAACATAATTTACAAATGAATAAAATCTTCCCCAAATTTGCTCAGCAAAGCATTCATTGGTTTATCAGAGGGAATGTGAAAAAAGAGATTACAAACCACAAGCAATCATTTAAAAATAAAAGACTTTCAAATGCAACAACTCTCTCAGAATAGATATGGGAAACTAGGGAAAAACTGAAAGAAACACCCAAATTAACTTGGTCTATCCTAAAAAGCCCCTGCTTACAAAAATACAACAAAAAATGTTTACTTTGTTAATATGAAAAACTAATAATTTTACTTTATAAAAATGCTGAAGAGCTACTTAACAAAAAAATTAAGTAGCTCTTCAGCGTTAATTTCCAAATGTCGTCACAAAAATAAGTTTTTATTAAGCACAACAAACCTGAAGATTAAATACACGCGGTTGTAACAATAGTTTTTTCTGTATAATTTGAATTGTATATAACTTTTTAATGAACAGACTATATTTTTATTTCACCGGATAATTGCAACAGCATGAAACTTAAAGTTGTGAAAATCACTTAGTTTTATTTTCTACTATATTATAGCTCTGACTTAGTTCATCGAGCACTTTCTTGATAGTATATGCACAAAACAGCATCACTACATATATATATATATATATATATATATATATATATATATATATATATATATATATATATATATATATGTAGTGTATATATATATATATATATATATATATATATATGTAGTGTATATATATATATATATATATAAATATATGTAGTGTGTATATATATATATATATATATATATATATATATAAATATATACATATATATATATATATATATATATATATATATATATATATATATATATATGTATATATATATATATATATATATATATATATATATATATATATATATATATATATATATATATATATATATATATATATATATATATATATAATATATGTTAATTCACCTCCCCAAGGCCCAGAAGGCCACTACAGACGAGGAGGCTACTTAATTGTGGTTATAACCCTCTCTCAACTCTATAACTCCGAAACAGGAAACTTGACGAACAAGGTCGCTGCGCGGAGAAACAAGTTGATATATATGTATATACATAATATATATATATTGTTTATATATATATTTGTGTATATATTAGTAGTAGAAAATCACTTAACAAAACTTTTTTCCATTTAACACTGTGTTTCATCAACAAAGATTCATCAGAAATGCTTTGAAAAGATTCATCAGAAAATCTTTGTTGATGAAACACAGTGTTAAATGGAAAAAAATTTTGTTAAGTGATTTTCTACTACTAATATAATTGCTCTGTTCTTTTAAGAACATTGAGCACTCTATTGTGTAGAATACTTTTTAAAGTTGTTTAAATATATGTGTATATATACATATTATATATATAATATATATATATATATATTATATATATATTTTATATATATATATACATATATATATATATATACATATATATATATATATATATATATATATATATATATATATATATATATATATATATATATATATATATATATATTTCAAAAAAAGATCAAAAAAAAAGTTATAGAGAGGGTTATAACCACAATTAAGTAGCCTCCTCCTCTGTAGTGGCCTTCTCAGCCTTGGGGAGGTGAATTAACAAAATGTAAAAATAAAATATAATATAATACAAATAGTGAAGCAAAAATGAAGATTTTTGTAGGTTGTCCTAGCAAATGCTTTTCTTTTATATCTAATTTTCCAGTTGATCAGTCTGACATACTGACATATTGACATACTGCACACTAAACTTATGTTTTCTTAGATATGTGGTCGATTTTAAGTGCTTACATTACAAAAGTTTAAGGAATTTTTTAAATAAGTTATAAATCATTTTAATCCATAAACTTTTATACAATTAAAAAATATTTTTAGAGGATTAAAATTGAGAGATAGTTGAAGGAGTGGATGAAATTAAAAGATCAAAGATACAGAAAAAGACATTTATTTAAAAAGCAAATTAATAAAGTATTTTGGATTTGAGAAAATATTAAAAGATAAAAAAAGAAAAGTGAAAGACAAGGACAAATTAGGCAAGGAAACAGATATTGATTTTGAGCAATTTTAACATGGCAAGTTTTAAGTTCATATTATATATCATAAATCATTAAATTCATATTATATATCATAAATCATAACATATTTAAGCGCCTTTTAAATTTAAAAGTCAAATTATAAAAAAAAAATTGTAATTTTATTGACAAATGTGATTTTTTTTTGGAGGAAAATACCTTTATTTGGAATTTTTTTATCAATGTAACCTTACTATACGGATCAGCATGAGGGTAGTGTCACCCAAGTTATTTTACAAGAATAGCCCCTGAAATATGTTTAAATTTCAAAAACCAGTTTGTCAATCAAGATTTATTAGAAAAGGTTTAAAATTGAATGAATTTCAAGACCTAAACTGTAAGATGCAAAGAAGAAATAACTGCTATGGCTTTATTTTATTTTTTTTTCTATGCGGAGTAGATACTAAGAACAGAACTTGGTTCTACCACATTAACACAGGTATACAGTCTTAATAATATATTATTAATAAGTTAGTGAAAATGTAAACTAATATTATTTATTAGGATATGAAAGCTAAAGAGCAAACGAAAAGTTGTGAAGAATGGAATCAACTTGGTATCTAGATCCCACTATGGTAGTTTTTGCCCTAGCAGATAACAAATGTAGGGAATGTGGTGATAAGGCTGAAAAACTCTACAGTCTTTAGTAAAGATGAGCCTCCTAGTTTGACTCCGCTAAAACAAACCATCACAAGCGTTGGATATTCAGTAATGGGATTCTAGAGCAACTGGAATTTGATAAACTTGATTTTGCTTCAGACATCATTTTCAATGTTGCTGAATTTTTTAAATATTGATATATCTATGTATATATCTAGATATATTTATGTTAAAAAAAAAATATTGACAGCTCATTTTCACTTTAATGGCTGTATATAAGCAAAAGTGTTGCATTTGGCCGTCTGACAACCCACAAAAAAAGAGAGTAACACCATCTTTATCCATAACAAGTGACTGACAGCATTGTTTAATCAGCCAAAGAAGCAATTGGTGCATATTTCATTGTAATCTATTACATAAGAATGAACCTACAATATTTTGAAGATTATAATTTACTTAAAAGTTATAATAAATGGTATAATAAACAGTAACAGTAACAATATCAATATCAATATATTTTTTTCGATAAAAGATCTTACAATCGAGGTCATTTACAAATAGTTAAAAACTAATCTTAAGTAAATACCATGAAATAGCATTAATAATACAAATAACAATGATAATAATAATGATGATAAATTATAAGAATAATAAGAAAATTATATGATAATAAATCAATATCAACTTTAAAACAACAATTGAATATAATGCACAGACAGGAAAGTTACAAACAGTTAAGTACTGACAAAACGTAACAGCCTACCATGTAACTTAAACAATTACTGCAAAAAAAAAGTAACAATGTTTTAATAAATATAATAATCTTGATATCAATAATCATATAAATAAAAGTAGTATAAATATTTCATTAAAAAATAACAATAAATAAACAAACAAAAAATTTTCAATAATACTCACAAATAAAAACATGTCACCCACTAACACACAAACATTTAGTCACGAAAAATATAGAGTTTTCTCAATAAATGACAATAATAAAATAAAAAAGTAAATCATATCAAGCAATCACATATAGTCTTTCAAAAATAATAAAATTTTAAAAATTTTACAAAAAAAAGGATGGCTCTTTTACTTACTTTTTTTTTACTTACGAGTTTTTTATCAAAAAGAAAATTACATGAGTAACTGGTGATTGAAACTGATATGCTGGAAAACCTTTTTGACCTGTTTTCAATGATATGGACCAAGAAAAAACATTTTTTCAAACAGGATAATGCCAAATGCCACACAGTTTGAGAAACAACAAAAATTTATTAAATTAACCATGATTATGATCCAGAAGCATTCTTACAATTACATCCTTCTAAGAACTGTTAAAAGAAAAAAGCAGAAAGAAGAACAAGAAAGTTTAAAAAAACAAAGCAATGTAGCTTGTGAAGCTAAAAGGGTGTAAATAAACTCAAGCTAAGTTTCTGTAGTCTTTTCTAAGTCTATAAAATCCAGGACAAACATTCTAGTTGCATCAACATCAAAGGATGTTGTTATAAGGTGCCCTGCTTGTAAAGAGGAATTTTGTGACCCTCCAACTGAAGAACAGATTTAGTGCTGTAAATGCCAACAGTGGTGGGATGTTCCAATTATAAAAAACTATTTTTATTTGTGATTATTGTTTAACAAATGTTTTAAAATATTTGAAATATTTATTATAAGTATTATGATAAAAATCCAATTAAAAAATTAATGACAATATAATTAAGCCATTCAATTTTAGAGCCAATTTTTAAAAAAATTTTAAATTTTTTTTGTAAAAGTTTTTAAAATTGCTTTAAATTATGTTTTATTATTTTTAGCAAAAATACTTTACTAACTTTTTAAAAGTTAATTTAACAGTAGTTAATTAAATGCGTTGCATTTAATGCTTTGGAGTTACTTTAAAAACTTTGGAATTACTTTAGAAAAAAATTAAGTTAATTTTTGTACATTACCAACTTTTTCCATGTTTTGTATGTAAAATTAAAAAAAAAATTAATAGTATAAAAGAACTAAAAGACTAAAATAAAAACCTTGCAGAAGGATAGGAACAGTTTGTAACATTAAAGCCTCGCTATATATTGATTTCCATTTATTTTCTATTTCATCAAAAACATTACTGCTTTTGTCGCAAGAACTTTTATTTTCTTCAGATATTTCATTGGTTTCTTCATAGTTGCTGATTAAACCTTGAAAAATTAAAAAAACATACTTTAGATGCATGTGTTTTTCAATATGACTACTTACTAGGGTATTTCAAATTTTATAGATACAACAGTGCTGCAGAACAAACTTTAAAGAATTAAAAAGTTTTTCTATGATACATACAGAGATAAGCATTTGAATTGTTTTTTCATTAATTTGCATAAATGATCATGGATTTATAACAAAACAAATGTTTGCTTTTTTATGCAATGTAATTTTATGATTCAATAACAAATATTATAAATGAAATAAATTTAAAAAAAAAAAGTTTTTCCAAAAATGAGCCCCATTTCAAAAAAAAAAAAAAACACCGAGAGAGGATTTCAAATATTTTTAAAATCCACATAATAAAGTCCTAATAAACAGATAGAACTTCAAAAAAACCTGAAAATTTCTAAAAAATATGAAAACAAAAAAAACAAACTCCAAAGAACAAATTAGTTAATTTTGTGAATTTTGAAAACAAATTTATTAGGAATTTATTATCACTATGATTGATAGAAATTTAGACAACTTTATGATGAAACCAGATTAAACCACTTAATCAATTCTAACGGTTATCATATCATTTCTATAAATGATCCATTTCAACATTTCAAACATTTTTTTGAGTGTGGGTGTAGTTTTGCTTACACCTGTTTAGTTTTTAAAACTTTAAGTAAAAATTAAAGAAATATTTTTAAATCTAAAAAATCCATCGTGCTATTCAATAATTTTAAAAGTGTGTAATGTTCCGAAATCAACTGTTGGAATAGCCATAAAACTTTAAAAAAAAAAAAAGCTATATACAGAAAACAGGAAGCAGTGGGAAAATCAACCAAATCAAGTTTTAATGACAAAAAAAAGACAAAATCAATAGTTAACTCAACTTGTTAAAATCCAACTTAGTCACAACAAGATTTAGGTACAAAGTTTAAATGCAATAGATCTTTCATCCATTCATTTATCATTCATCAATGCAATAGATCTTTTATTCTTATATATCATATATTATTAAGAGTATTGAAAAAATAAAGTCTGAAAACTTATCACAAAATAAAAATACCAAACAGGTAACTTAATGGAAATAAGAAGACCATTGGGAAAGCTAATTGTATATTTGAGTCAAATTATTTGCTCGCAAGTTTTTTGTATGGTTAGATATTTACAGTTGTGACTTTAAAAAGTCTTGTGACTGAATGCTTGGAATAAAAATATTTTCCTTTATTTAAAAAACATACAAAAACAACTTTATTTTGGTCAGATTAGCATCAATCCACGATTCCAAAAAAATTATGGACTGGTATAGGAGAAAAGGAGTCAATGTCCTTTCAAAGTATACTAATCCACAAATCTCGATTAGCAAGTCATTCAAGCCTACTGGAAAATAGTGAAGGTAATATTAAGGAAAAAGAGACAAATGTGCAAATAATATCAAAAGGTTTGTGGATTAACACTACAAAAAAACAAGGACAACAAAAAATGAAAATAACACAAAGTTAAGTTGTTTGTACCTTACAAAAAATTACTTGCATGTCATAAAACATAATGTACACTTTATTTTAAAAAAAATTTCACAAATAATTTAGAAGCTTTGGTAAAAATGCAATTTAAAATTGTTAAAATTTCAACTGATCATAGTGATAAACAGATAATTACACTAATTAACTTTAAATTCTAAAAACTTAATGATACATTCAAACAATACAACTTTCAATGTTATTATATTTAAAAATGTCTATGTACAAATGTACACAAAAATGTGCATAGTTCATAAATATGTACAAATAATTTTAAATGCATTCTACAAAACAGAGTGCCAAATGTTTTTAAAAGAATAGATACTTTTTCATTTTAAACGGTTTTTAATGAGATTTATGATGAGTCTTTGTTGATGAAACACCATTTAAAATGAAAATGATTGGATAAGTGATTTTTTACTGATTTATATATATATATATATTTTTACTTAAATGAATAAAAGCAATTGATTAGCGGGATTTAAAGTTTCATGTCCAAAGGCAATCATCAGCCGTTAATCCAGTTTTTTATTAACCTCTTAAGGACCAGGCCTAAGATATCTCGGGTTATGCTATATGGTTCAAAAAGACCGAACTCAAGATAACTCAGGCGGTCACATATTTTACATTTCATTATGTATTAGCCCGAAATAATTCGTGAAAATAATCTTATAACAATATTATTATATTAAATCAACTAAGAATCAATCAAATTAATAATATTTAGATTTTAATAATACACAATTAAATTATTAATTATTTTATTTTGTTTATGTCTTATTATATATTTTTTTATTATTATATTTTCTCAGTTATATATTATATTCTTTCCTTTATGTATCTATCTATATATCTATATGTATTTTACTAATATGCATCATTTTTACATTTTTTTGAATTAAAAAACAACATATTTATGTATAAAAATAAAGTTTATTTTTAACCCGACTTTTTTTTATTCTTAATATGTCAATATCTAAGTTCTAAGCATTAAAAAAAAATTAATTTTTTTAGTGCATTTATTTGAAAAAATATCGGTCCTTAAGGGGCTAATAGATTAATGGCTGATAATTGCTTTCAGGCATTAAACTTTAGGTCCCACTAATCAGTTATATTTATTCATCTAAATAAAATATAAATATATATAGCTCTATTATTTAATAATATTGAGCACTGTAACACGTACAAGAGACTTTGTATTATTACATCAAAATACTTAACCTTGAATATATTCTATGTATCTTAATCTATACAAATACATATATATTTATATATATATATATATATATATTTATATATATATACATATATATTTTTATATACATATATATATATATATATATATATATATATATATATATATATATATATATATATATATATATATATATATATATAATCAATTTTTTAAAGTTATTTGATTTGATTTTCAAAATTCAAATTCTATTATTACTTTAATTCTGTAGATCAGAAAAATAAAGTAAAAAACACTTACAAGTTACTTTTGTAACAGCTACTTGTTACTACTTATATACTTATCTACTTGCTCTACTAATAAATATATTAAAATGTTTGAGGTGTTATAACTTAAAATGTTTTTAATTAAAAACTGAGACATACAATAAAAAGTTGTGATTGATAAAACTTTGATAAAACTTTGTAGGAATTGTGTTAAGTTATCATCTTAGTTTTAAAGTTTGAATTAATGCTGATCAAAAAGTGCACATTGGTGAAAAAAAAGGTGTTTTGGTGTTGCAGGTGTAAAAAATATTCTTCCCAGAAAAGCCAAAATACAGTAAATTCAAAAAATACTTTTCAGTATTTTTTTGAAACAGCATTTATAGATAGTGCTGGTGCACTAAAGTTAAATTTTAATTAAAAATTTTTATGTGAAGTCTACAATCTTGTCACAAGAAATGCATTAAAAATATTTTAATGCATTTTTTACTCTTCAAATATGTTTTAAGAACTTGACTATACTAGATAGTTAATTGTAATTACAACACATGATCTCATCTGGAATAATCATTTTCTGGGATAAATATTATAATTTTTTGAAATATTGAAATACTTTTGAAATATTCGAAATATTTAAAAAAATTAAAATAGTTGAAATATTTTTTGAAATAAACTAACTATTAAAAGCTAACTTTTTGAAAAAGATACTGTACTGATAGGTACTTTATTTAAGCTTTTACTGTACTGTAGGTACTGTGCTTCGACTTTTACTGTGCCCTTGGTCCTGTGTTTTGACTTTTAATGTACTAGTAAGTACTGTGTTTTGATTTTTACTCCACTGTGTTTTTGTGTGTAGGTACTGTGTTTTTGTCAATAGTGGTAATTATTATCAAAAATAGACACACAAAAAATAGACCAAAGATAAACAAAAACAAAAAGAAATTGCTCACCGACTAAATACTCTCTTAATTTGCGATCATAGCTACATATTCTTTTCATCATTATTGAATGATCAAACATTTTTACAATTAAAAAAAATACTTTTATTTTAATTAAAGGCAGAGTAGAGTTATAATTTTAAAGGAAACTATACTTTAGAGACATTTTATTCTTGGAAAACCTTTAATTTCCGAGAATGAAAACATCTCGCAACCGTATATCAAGGTACATTACCATGCAGATGACGTCAAAAACTATAAATTGTGGTAAGCAAAGCCTATCCAGTCGGGCATAATTTCATATATCTCGTTGTAATTTTATCGCAAAGCACTCTAGAATGTCCTGCCGGACCGGAGATTTATAATATTAAGTAGCGAATAGTTAGGGGAAAGTCGGGTAATATGGGACAGTGGGTAATATGGGATACCCCTATTATCTACATATAGGTCAGTGCTATAAAATATTTGTTGAATTGGAAATAAGACTAATGTCAGGAGGTTACTTCCGCAAGTATAAGTTGTTCTCTTTCGAATTATTTGCGTCTGAAAAAAGTCTTGCAAGTTTTCACCAGTGAACCTTACATAACATCGACATAGTTACAGGAGGCCAAAATAGTCTAAAAAGGTAAACTATCTAACTATATTCAGAATTTAATTAGTAACTGACCAATTATTAAACATAAAATACCTTTTAAGGGTTGTCCATTTTACGTGGTACATAAAAAAAAAAAATTAGGAGTGTGCTATATAGTGGGGTAATATGAGATACCTAAATGGGGGTAATATGGGATACCATCCCATATTACCCACGTTATTTCCGTTATTTTCTTTTCACCTTATTATATTTTCAATGCTAATTCTGCTTTTATTGTATTATCAGTATTGAGCTAGCCAGGAGTTTTATTGACATTAATTATTAGTCTGATGAAGACGAATTTAAATGTGATTTATGCATTGACAGCGATTAAAAATAGAAATTCTTTTTTATTAATTTTTTTTTTTTTTGTAATATTAAAGCTGTTTTTATTTTTTTTTATAAATTTTTGTTTTGTTTCATTGATTTATAAGATCTTGCATAACTTATTACCATCTTTAGCTGACTTTGATCAGGTGTCCCATATTACCCCACCCTTGAGGGTAATATGGGATACCCAAACATTTTCTGTTTATTAAATTTTCTCAAAGTGTATTGAAGCTTTTAGACTCATCTTTTACAGAAATGATATTTGATAGCTATTGAAACTAACTGACTATTACCAACAACATTAATTTTTAAAATTTCATTTTTATAGGTCGTTAAAATTAAGTATCCCATATTACCCCACTTTCCCCTATTTTTGTATGTACCTAAAAGAATTTTAATCTTATTTATAACAATGCTATCATTTTGTGCTGCTATAAACTTGTTTCTTCGCGCAGCGGCCATGTTCGTCAAGGTTCGTGTTTCGGTGTTATAGAGTTGAGAGAGGGTTATAATCACAAGTAGCCTCCTCATCTGTAGTGGCCTTATCAACATTGGGGAGGTGAATTAACAAAAAATATATATTATTTATAAAAACTTTTTTTTTCATAAAAAGTTTATAAAATTATTATTGTAGTATTTTAAAACATATTCTTTTATTGTTTAATTTTTAGATGTAAACAATTGGTCATCTACTGTCGTAGGAAAGACAAAAAAGATTTTTTTTTTTTAAGCAAATCCTACTATTTTTGACATTGCAAATCCTCCTCCACTTGTTGGTTGCAAAAGTAAATCATCGCTTGAACGTCATTCATTTCCAGTGAAAAAGCAAGTTGTTTGTTTACCTGTTGATTCAGATAGTAATTTAGAGAGCAAAATGTCTACTAATAAAATAAATTTCATTAAACTTCAAAGGTCACTATTAACATTTCGAGTCAAAAATTCTAGACTACGTAAACAAGTTCGACATTTAAAATCCAAACAAAAAACTGTGATGGGTCAATAAAACATATTTTAAATTTATCCAGGAAATACTTATCTCCTTTACAAGTTAGTTTTTTTAGAAGTCAATTAGAAATGAGTAAACGAGTCAATAAAGGAAAAAGCTGGGCAGTTTTCTGACAAAGTTTTGGCTTTGTGAATTCTGTTTCATAGTCCTCAAACTTTTAATGTCTTGCAAACAATATTCTGTTTTCCAAGTCAAACCTGTTTATTTTTATTTTGTCCCGCGTATTTTTAGATCTTCAAGAAGGGTTTTCTACTAGATTGTTTTTTTTATTAAAGTTACGTGCTGATGCAATGAATCCGCTTGATCGTAATGTCAGTCGTGTTATGGATGATATGTCATTAAAGCAGCATTTAAAGTATGCTAGAAATTCTGATAGGGTTTACGGTATGAAAAATGGAAAACTTTTAAATCAGGCTCTTGTAATTATGGTTAGAGGTTTGGCAAATAAATAGAAGTAACCAATAGCTTATTTTTATAATAATTCAACAGTATCAACAGCTGACTTGGCTTCTTTACAACGTGAAACCATTTCTAAGGTTCAAGAAACTGGTTTACACATTAGACGAGTAGTTTGTGATCAAGGATTTACTAATATAGCTGCCTTACGTTTGCTTGGGTTTCCAAAAATTTACCATACTTTCCTAATCCTTCCAATGATAAAAATATTCATGTTATTTTTGATCCTCCGCATTTAGTAAAAAGTATCAGAAACAATTTACGAAGACATTAATGGTGAAATTGTTTCTTGGCAACATACCCTCTGTATAATTTAGACAAAATAAACTCTGTGCATCTAGCGCCAAAATTAACAGATAGTCACTTAGACCTTTCTTTTATCTATGAAGGTCAAACTTGCCACTCAAGTTTTTAGTTATCTGGTTGCTTCTGGATTATATTGCTGCTCTAATATACTTCCTTTAAGTTTATTACCAACAACAAAATTTGTTGAACGCATGGATACTTTATTCGGTATATTGAATTCATATAAACTATATGCAGATAAACCAGCTCATTGTGCTCTAACTTTAAAAGGAGCCAGTATTTCTCAATTGGAAGAGTTTAGGCATTGGATTGAGAAACGGAAGTTTTGTAATGTTAGAAGTCAAGCAAGTATATCATGTCATTGGCGTTTACAATTAATAGTGTTCTAGCCTTAAGGTTATTTTCTGAAGGTTTTCAGTTTGTTTGTAATTCTCATTTTAATCAGGACTGTATTTTTTCCATTATTTAAAGCAAAGGTGGTTGGAATGACCATCCAAATGTTAGACAATTTTGAGAATAGAAATGCTTTATTACTTTTATCTGTAGAATATTTATTACAAGAATTTTTTATTTCATTAAATTTTTAGTGAAATTAAACTTTGTTATGTTATAATGTATAGTGTTGATAACTTTTGTTAATGTATAATGTTAATAATTTTTATGTATAATAAAATACTTTAATGTTCTAAAAAAATTACAACTTTATGTTCTGAAAAACTTTTTTTGTTCTACAAAACGTTCTTTCCCCATTGTTCTGTTCTTATTGAAACATTCTAATGGTCATCTTAATAAAATTGAATATCTTAATGTTACGAAATTGATATATATAGAATACAAAATTAAGATATTTAGCAACAAAGTTTATTAATTAAAAAAAAAAACTATTTGTGTTAGTTGCGGAAGAGGTCCGGCAGGACATCCCAGAATGCAATTTTGATTAATTAACATAAATTTCGCGAAGTGAATAGGCTTTGGTGGTAAGTACGTTACGCAACAGTTATATATATATTTTTTTTAATTATTACAATTTTTTTTTATAAACCTTTGTACTATTCACAGTTTGCTGTGTAACAACTCATTGGCGTAATAAATAGCATAATAAATATTTTTATATAAATATATAGAGATGGAGATCTTCCTGACAAGCTTACATCTAAAGTAGCTCTTTTTGTTGATGACTCAACTATATATTCCTGTCTTGACAAAAAGTCTTCCCTTTTCGATTGCTTAAAATAGGCAGCCGATCCTGAATCTGACCTCACTTCTGCAACAGATTAGGGCTCACAGTGGCTTGTAAATTTTAACTCCAACTAAACTCAGTTATTTACTGCAAACAACTATTGCAGTACTGTCGACATTCCTATATTGATGAATGAAAACCCTCTTACTGATTTTTTATCTTTACGTCTTTTTGGATTATCATTTACAACGACCTTTTATCGAAACCATATATACAATTGATTGCTAAATTAGCATCTGCTAAGGTTGCTTCTCATTACCGTGCTCGTCATTTTTTCTCTCCTGATTATATTCTCTACCTCAATAAATCTCTAATTTGTCCCTGTATGGAATACTGTTGTCATATATGGGCTGGTTCTTCTAATGATGTCTTTTCTCTTCTAGATAAGGTCCAAAAGCGCATTGTAAACGTAGTTAGACCTAGTCTATCTGCTAAGCTTGAGCCTCTTTCCCATCGTCGTAAAGTTACATCTCTTTCTCTTATCTACAAATGCTATCATGGCCGCTGCTCAAAGTAGTTGTCATCTCTAGTTCCACCAACTAAAACTTATTCTGGCTTGACTCGTCATTCATCAAAGTCTCATTTTTACATTGCATCTGCCCCGTCTATTTGTCTAACTTCTTTTCCAACGTAAAATGCAATAAACAAAAAAAAAAATTTAATAAACTTTTAAATGTCTAAATTTGCCGACTATAATTTATTTTCTAAATACAACTCGATATTGGCCAGTGGGATAGAATGATTGACATCACCCTATCCCCCTCCTCCCTGTTTAAAATAAGCTACTAAACTTTTGTTATTTTCTGTGGGAAGGACCGATGAGGTAAAAAGTAATCCCATGAACGCCAAATGTAACTTTATTTCGCAGGGAAACTAAATTATTAGTTTTCTTCTTTAATTAACCACTCTAGATTTAATAAACTGAGAGCGCATTATTTCAATAAATATAATAAGTTTCACGAATGTGACTAAAAGCTTCTTTGATATGTTGGAGACAAAAAAACTGTGATGTTTTGTCTCCGACGAATTTTTATATAAGGAATCAAAGACAGACCTCAGAGATTATTCATATTTTGATTATATACTTAAAAAAATAATATTTTAATCTTACCAAGTAGAAATAATTTTCTGCTTGAATAAAAAAAAACTTGATTTTGATACCTCTTCTTAAATGCATTGTTAACAATAACACTATAAACAGTTTTGTAAAATAAAAACGCATACATTTTTAAATCATTACAGATAAAATATTTAAAAATGCTAAACAATCGAGTCAATCTCGGCAAAGATTATTTTGTATTGTTTTTAGTTATCCATTTAATAATAAAGTTATTTAAAATGTTGCCTCGGCTATTTAGTTTATAAATTAGACATAATACTTGTCTAACTCGCTTAACGAAGTGCACCAATGAGGAGGTAAGCCATTGGTCTTTGTAGTCGATCAGTAAACTGTCGTTTTTTCTAAGATTAACCCTCTATTTATGGATACTTTCCTTTTCTTGATAGACAGTTTAAATAAAGTATTAGTAATGTTGTCTTAGATAAGTTCTCTATTTCTGGATTTTTTTTTTATACTTTTATAACATTTCATAATTTTTTTTACTTCTTTTTTTTTTTAATTTTAATAAATAAATATATAAGGCAAATTATAATGCATGAAATAAAGTAACAACGTATATCACCTGAAAAGGCACAACATTAAGAACTAACAGAAATAGCAAATGAAATACGAGTTTCGCAGTTTATATAAAAAACATTTTTAAAACAATGAATAGTTTTATTCTAAAAATAAAAATGTTTTTTTAAACAATAATTTGCTAATAAAAAATGATTTTCACAGTTTACATGTTTATAGCAATATGTAGAAATAGTTCGCTATTGAGAAATTATTTACAGTTTATTTTAAAGACACTTTTAAAAAGATAGTTAAACTATTTGCTCATCACTTCAAAATTTTTATTTGAATAAAAACTCTAATTTTCTGTCTCCTTTGGATGCAAATGTTTCAAAAACTCCTAATTATTATCAGTTTCAATAACTCTATTAATATCAGTAACTATTTCCTGATAGATATTAAAGCTAGTTCATTCAATCTATTTTCTGATATAGTACTCCTTGTGTAAGTTTTTGATCTTTTAAGAGTAGATATTGACCTTTCACACTTACAATTTATGATTGGTATTGTAGTAATTATATGAAAAGCCTCTAAAATGGAAAGCCAATCATATCTATAAATTTTAGTGTACCTAAAATAGTAAATGGTTTTTCTTTCCAAAATTCCTCCCATAACTTTAATTCAGCATTAACTAATGAAAAATGAGAAAGGTCAGATAAAAATTAAAAAAAGATGAAAATTCAAAAAAAATTGGGAACTTTTTTTTCCATGGACAAGATTTAAAATATTGCTTTGTTAAACTTGCAAGTATAGCACAGAGACCATTATAACAATCATTGTCTTAACATCGAATCTGTTTTCTAGTTCATTGAGAAGATGATTAACAAGAATCAGTGTTTTAGAAACTTTAAAATAATCAGGTAAAGTATCACATCTTTATGCTTCTGAACACCGAATGTTTTAGGTTTTTATTCGCATCATTAGAAGATCCGCCCCAGAAAACACATCATTAGAAGATCCGCCCCAGATATGGCAACAGTATTCTATAAGACGGATTTGAGATTTATAGAGATAGAGAATAGAATCCGGAGTAAGAAAGTGTCAAGCTTGATGAAGAAATGCAACCTTACCAGATGCTAATTTTGCAACTGATTTGATATATGGCTTTCAAAAAAGATTGGAAGTAAGAGTTAATCCTAAAAGATGAAGAGTAGATGACTCATCGAGAACATTAACAAAATTTTGAAAATAGGGATAACAGATCCTGCTTTTCAGCAGGCTGGTAAACAAGACTCTGATAAGCACTTGTTGAATAGTTTTGAAAGTGCAGACGCCAGTTCCGGAGAACACTTCGGCAAGACTATATCAGGTATGTTGTCCGGGCTAAAAGCTGTGGAAGAGTCTTAGCAGGAAATCACTTTAGATACAGAAGCTGGAGTGATACGAATGTCAAACAATGGATCAACCTGTTTGACGGCAATATCAGGTAGAACGCAACTAGTGGAATCAAGAGATGATGTTGATGAAAAGTTCTTAGCAAACAATTCAGCTTTGCTTTTAGGTAAGGTTAGGTAAGTCTGAACCATACAAGAGAGGTGGAGTTTGCCCTTATTATTGATACTTTTAAAGACTCTCTATAAGTCACAAGAGCCTAATTTTTGTGATGGAATACGAGATTTCATGACTTAAGTATAGCGGGCTTTTGCGTTGACAAAACCTTTTTACAATGGTTTCTAGCAGTAATAAACAGACGTCTGATTTCTGGACAATTGTTTTGCTTACAGATATGGAAGAAACGGTTTCAATTGGCAATCGCAACAGCACAATGTAATGAAAACCATGGAGGAGAGTGAGGCTAGACCTGGAATCGTTGAGAGGGAATAAAATATTCCATGCCAGCCTAAATCCACGAAGTTACGTGAAAAGCACATTTGTCCACAGGAAGACAAAAGAATTCAATCCAAGAGCCATCACGAAGAAAATCATGAAAAGAATCCTTTAAGGTTGTTGTAAGAGGTACAATGATAAGGGGATTCTGATGATGAAGAAGAATGAAATAATAGTTTTAGAAAGATCAAACTAAGGTCAGAGGCACCTAAGGGTGAAACTGAGCACTGACTAAGATCAGAAACAAGACACAACTCGAGTAGAGAAGGTAAATGATAAGGGTTGTCTGGAAAGCGAGTTGGAAAATTGATTATTTGAGTTAGAGATTGAGAAAGGCAAAAGTTGTGGGCTTTGATGCCTGCAGAGTCACTGGCACTAGAGTCAAGCCATTCAGAGTGGTGAGCATTAAAGTCACCGACAACAACTATATTAGCTGATGGATAAAAAGAGATGGCTTAGTCAATATGATCAGAAATAACATCAAAAAGAGTGCAGTCTTGAGATGAAGGAGAGCGATATAGAACAAAGAGACAGCTGATATAAGAAGTGGTGCTAAACGAAAGCACATGAAAGAATAGTCTGTGGATTCAAACCTAGTTTCACGACAAATGGGTGAATTCTTACGAATGTAAATGCCCAGGCCAAGCATGTGACTATTGGAGTCTTTACGAATTAAAGGAAGATAACCATCAACACTAAGATCACAAGATGAGATAGCTGAACTCAAATTAGTCTTACAAAGAGCAAGTAGGTCTGGTGAACTTTGCAAGAGATAAGACTCAACAGAAGAGAAGTTACGTCGAGCCCACGAATAATAATGAAGGATAAGTTTAGAAAACTTAGTGGTGACAATGGTTTTTTGTGTTTTATAGTTTATTTTTATGTTGTTTTATAGTTTTTGGTACTTTATTAATTTTTAAATTTGTTAAAAACCTCAAAGCATAGAAAGTACTTAGTACACTGTTTAATAGCCCAAGCGATTGCTTCATTACTTTTATAAAACTCTAAGCCGTTACTAACGGCTCCAAATGTGACCTTGGTAATGCACACCAAAAGTACTAACAACAATTACCACCCATGCGCAACAAGGCACTGTTAACATTTTGATATTTTTCACCTGTTGATGGAATCAGCCTCTCTTAGAGCTACCACAGAGTTCGGGAAACCTGACTATCAGCCGGCCTCAGAACCATAAAACTGAGTATTAGAGCTGTACTCTCATTAGAAGATAATAGAATGAGTTGCCTAGTCATAAAAACCCATGCATTAAGTCAAGAAGATCCAGCGTTCAACATCCTAGACTGAAAACAATGTATTAAAAATATATCTGCGCCGGACTAATAGATGAAGAAGGGGTCAAAAGATTTAGTTTGAATCTGTCAAAAGATTTAGTTTAAAGGGTTACAAAAACTCCGTAAAATTAATCCATAAGTAGTTTAGTTAAATCTAAAGAAACTATAAAAGTAATATTTGTCAATAACTTCATAAAAGTTGACACTTTTGGAGATGTTTCTTTATTGTACTCTTTTAAATCATTGTCTTCCATGTCTTTAAAAGCAGAAAAAACTGCAGAATAATTATTGAAAAACACATCAAGTGTTTTGAATGAAGCTTTTGTAACCACCGAGTTCGACATGTGTCAACAAGCTTTGCTTGACCAGAAAGAAGGTATTTTTTTAAGCACTTACTTCTTTTAGGAGAAAAGTTAAAAAATAAGATATGCCTTTAACTTGTTCGAGCAAATTTTTTACTTGCTGAATTTAGCAACTTTTCCCAACAACTAAACTATGTTTATGTGAAGCACAGTGGATAAATAATGCCTTAGGATTAACATTCTCACATTCACCTGCATTCACCAACTCTGAAATAGGATTAACATTCTATTTCAGAGTTGATGCAGGTGATTAACTAAATCACCTGCATCAACTCTGATTAAAAGCTCAAAAAAAGATTTAAAGTTTAAAACCTTAATAAAATTACTCAGAGTTACTTCAATTTTTGAAGATTCTTTAATTTCTCCTTGATATTTCTTATCGTTTCAACGACCTCGTAGAGGCGTATCATTTTGGCCCAAAAATTTTACAGTCTACAATAAAGTTTGTTGATAATATTTATGTTTAGTTTTTTATGTAAATAATACTCTAGAGTTCATATTCTATTTCTTTCGATATGTGTGCAAAATGGTTGTTTTAAAACCATATTTAGCCTTTGTTTTCTTTTATGCTTTTGTTTTGTTTTTTACTCGCCGTTTTTTAATTTTTATTTTTATTGATGATTTTATTTTATTGATTGATATTGATCCAAGCTTTTTTTTGTTTTCTTCTATTTTCTTCTTCCTAAAAATATCTAGAGAAACTTCAATCGGAAAAGTATTTTAAGCTCTAGATAAAAGCATATTATATCAATGCATGGACATGATGTGTAATCCGTCAGCAGTATTCTCATGATCGTTGAAATTTTTACAGCATTGCGCCAGGTATTGAACGTTTCTTTAAGTAATTTACTTTAGGGGTGAGCAAAACCGGATATTTAGTCCGGTTTTTCAAATCGAATTTTAACAAACTGGATTGGATATCCGGTCCGGTTTGTTGAAATCTGTAGTTGGTATCTGTAATCTGTAAGTTGGAACTTCCAACTATGGGTGAGTAAAACCGGATATCTGGAATAGACTGATTGAAATCAGCCCTAGTTAAAATTTCCAAGTTGGAAGTTTTAACTAGGGGTAAGCAAAACCGGATATCGAATCCGGTTCGTTAAGATCCGAATCCGATTTCAGTAAACCAGACCGGAGATCTGGTTTTGCTCACCTAATTTACATAATGCATATTTGCATTATGTAAATTAGGTGAATCACCCCTAATTTACATAATGCATATTTGTTTGACATAAACTTGTACCATCTTCAGCTTTAGAGTAACAAACATCAGAACTATGTTGATTAAAATATCTCCAAAAATAATTATTCCTCGTGTAAAAATTATGTTTTCAAATCTCAATTGACGTCAGTAATCTTAGAATTTTTGAAGTATGCTTACTGTAATTTTAATCAAATATTTTTAATGACAGTAAGTAGTAGTACTGAGCTTTATAGACTATTTCCATCTTCAGTAGACCTGAGAAAAATAGTAAAATAAATTGAAATGTAATAATAACATAGTATACTGAAATATAATATTAATAACAAAAAAAAAGCATAATTATAATAATTTTTTTACAAATGATATATTTTAGTATATACCATAACTTCTTACAAAAAAACTAAATCACCTTTATAGGTTATTTGTATGTTTAATAAATATTATCGAGAATATAAATCTGACGTAAGATGTGTTAATAATTAGTTAAATAACATTAAATAAAGTTAAAATCTGACATTGATCTGACATCTAGGTTCATTTTCTGATATTATTTAAATTAAATAAAATTTTTATAAAGCTTAAAACAAAAAAATAAAAAACCTGTATAACCTGCTGTAAAATTTCTTTTAGTTAAGAGTAAAAAATCCATCATATATATCTCATCTCATCTCATCTATATTGATTTGGTAAGAATCCTGTATTCTTGGAAACATTAAAATTATCTCCGAGAACTATTTAATGAGTTTAATTTTGTAATATAACGTATTAGGCCTATGGTTTGTTTCTATTGCAAAAGCAACTAATTCTTCAGTTAAATATGGATTCATTTTTTATTATATTTTAAAAATCTAGAAACTAAAGTCACATCATTTTAGTTTCTGAAGAAATATGGAAAACGATACTAATGATGATCTCACGGTGGCGAATAAAAAACCCTAGCTTGTTAGCTTCTGTTTAAAAGAATATTTTCTAACTCGGACACGTTAAAACCAACTGTGCGGCAATGTTTATTTTCACGGTTAAATAATCTATACTTTATTATTTATTTGGAGCATTTATTGATAGAATAAAACGTCGGTAACGTGTAAGGACCGTTGTGGCCAAGACAGGAACCTCTATAGCCAAAGTCCGAAAATTACGGCAAACACAAATATATTTTGAGGGATATGCCTTTAGCAAAAAAATTCCAAAGCTAACTCAGCTGCCGTAAAATTTTATTTCTATCTCCACAAGCCAACAAGGGTCATCCATAAATTACGTCACACAGAGTTTATAAGTAGGATGAAACTTTTTCCCAGTGAGCAAATCCAAGTTTCGCGCTTTTTTAAAAATCCTGACCCGAATATAATAAGGGCTTAAATATTGAATTCATTTTTAATAGTGTATAACAGGGGTGGCCACAACTTTTTTGATAAGGGCCAAAGTTAGCTTTGGGGCCGGAGATTTTTAATAATATAGTTTTTTAAAAATATTTTATTTAAAAAATTGATTTGCTAAGGAATAACACTCAAACACACATATTTACTAGCTAACAACATATGCTGGTCACAAGGCTAATAGGTATAATACAAATTATAGTTTATTGGTAATCACGAACCTGCCTTTTTTTCACAATTTTTTTAATGTCAATAGGCAACTGACTGATTGCGATTCTTAATGTATTCTGCAAGTTAGTATCTGTCAGTACAGATCTTGTTTTGGATTTTGCAAATTTCATACGAGAAAAAACACTTTCACACAAATATGTGCTACCAAACAAGACACTGATCATTTTTGCATTGTTGACTAAGTTGGTGTACTTATTTTGGTCAAGATTTTTGTAAAATAACAATAAATTTTGTTTATTATATGCTTCTCTCAAAGCATCGCTGCATTGAAGATCAATTAACTCCATTTGGAATTTATCTGGTACAGTTTCAATATCAGCAGAAAATGGCACTGTGAACAATTGGATTTTTTCTGCATGATTCTTAACATCTCCAAACCTTTTTGAAAATCTTGTTTTCAATTCAGCAATACAGGTAACAAATTTTGCTGTGTTTCCAGGATTCAGCTCATCCAAAGTTGGAAAATGACTGAAATTTCCAGTTCTTAACTGCTGCTCCCACAAAGTTAATTTCAACTGAAAAGCTAGAATGTTGTACATTTTTTAATTGATCTTTTCCTTGGATTTCTTTGTTAAGTATATTGTAATGTTGGGTCAAGTCTACTAGAAATGCAAATTTTTCAATAAACTCTTTTTCTTCTAGCTCTGGTGGATAATCTTTGTTGATAGTTTTGAAAAAATCAAACATGTTTTGTCTCAAATCATAAGTTCTTTTCAGCATATTGCCTCTAGAAAGCCATCTCACCTCAGTATAATAAAGCAGACCACCATATTCAGAGTCATTTTCAGCAAGAAAAGCCTAAAATTGCATACTTCGTAATGCACTGGACTTAATGCTGTTTATTGCTTTAACTACTACAGATTTTACATTTTCCACATCCATAGTCTTTGCTGTTAAATTTTGCTGATGAATAATACAATGCAGCTTAATTAATGACAAGTTGTTTTCTACCATTTCATTTTCCAGTCTGGAAACAACACCCATTTTTTTTCTAATCATTGAGCTGCCACCATCTGATGTAATTGAAATTAATCTGTTGTAAGTCAAGTTGAACTTTTTAAAAACTTTCTTCATGGCAAGAAAAATGTCTTCTCCTGTTGTTCTGCCTTGCATAGGATAGATGTCAAGTAGCTCTTCAGTAACAAAAAAATCATTATCAATACCACGAATAAAAATAGCTAATTGAGCAGTTTGTGATATATCAGTTGATTCATCAATAGCTATTAAATAATACTGAAATGCTTTTATTTTTTCAGTCAATGACAAACTCAGATCATCAGCAATATCACATGTTCTTCGTGTAATTGTTTGTCTTGAGAGGGAGATATTATTTAAAATTTTCAATTTTTCAGGACAAGTGTTTTTAAACACAATTTCAAGAGATTCCTTAATAATTTCCCCATCACTGAAAGGTTTACAATTTTTAGCTAAAAGAAGACTCACTTCATAACTTGCAATAGCAGCATTTTCTGTTTCAGTGTTGCCCCTTTTTAACAAATCTTGTTGTTCAAATAACTTATTTTTCAATTTAATTGATTTTTCTTTCCGCACCTCGTTGACAAACTGATTATAATTTTTTGAATGTTTTGTGTCATAGTGCCTCCGTAAATTATATTCTTTGCACACTGAAACCGATTCATTACATATTAAACATACTAGCACTGAATTACATTCAACAAAAAAGTATTTAGTTTGCCATTCATCATTAAATAAACAACATTCCTTTTCGATTTTTCGTTGTCTTAACTTTGAAGATGCCATTTACAATTAAAAAACGCAAATGGTAATTGCCGGCAGTGCCGGAAATTAATCCTGCGATTAATTGCCGGCAGGATTTTTTAATATATTTTTAATTATTTAAAGCGATTGTTTTTTTACAAAAAATATTTTAAAATTTATTAATTTATAAACTTAAATATTATATTATTTATTAATATTATATATGTTTATAGTTTTTTTTTATTATCTTTACAATTAACTGACAGGCCGGATAAAAGGTTGCTGAGGGCCGGAGTTAGCCCGCAGGCCTTAATGTGGCCACCCCTTTTTATTAATATATTATAGTAAAATTTGTTATAACTTATACACTGTATAAGTTATAACAAATTTTACTATAATATATTTAAAAAAATTACTTAATATAATGCATAAAATTATTTAATAATCTATCGCAAATTATTATAAGAAAATGAGTATAAAATAGTTTAAGTCATTTTTTTTTTTTTTTGTATAAGTATACATAATATAATATTTAATGAAGTTACAATATATATATATTGTAACTTCATTAAATATTTTTATGAAGGATAAATATTTTACTTGGATACATATTATTAACTTATTAAATTATTATTAAATTGATAAACATTTTTATTATTGAGTTTTGTTATTAATTACAACAGTTTAATTATTGAAAGACTTCCAAAAGTGTAAAGATTGTGAAACTACTGAACTACTACTGTACGGTACTGTACGGTACTACTGTGAATAAAAAGTGTTAACAGCTACAAAAAGTATTTTAAGAACTTTAATTAGTATATTTAAATGACTATTTTTGAATATGTTACATTATATTAGTAATGAACTGAAGTGTTAACAAAATTTTTTATTACATTTAAAAGTTTTCTATTAATAATTTTTCAAACATATGTTGGTGTATATCTTGAAAACTGTGTTTCTCATTTATATTCAATGATATCCATTTACATTTTTCATGTTCAAAAACATAAGCACTTTTTAGTTTGTTTTTCAGAGTTGATAAGCATCTGATACAAGGTATCAGATATACCTTGCATCAGGTTATAATAATCTGATACAAGGTGTCAGATTATTATAAATCTTGATGTTTGGCTTAAGGTTATCTTAGGAAAGCCATGATTCAATTAAGTATTGTGAATTTTAAAATAGGTTTCACAGATGTAATGACTTGCAAAGCAGCTTAGTTTTATGGCTTTTTATTAAAAAAATTTGTGCTGGCAAATATTAAGAAGAACAAGCAACAACTTTTTTGGTTTCATTTTATTTCTAAAATCCTTTTGCATTTTGATTACATCTCGATTTCAGAAATGATAAGTATTCAAATTAATTAATATATTTTTTTAGATTTTGATTTTATTTATTTAAAGATATTTTCATATAACTTTCATAAAAAGTATAACATATTTGAAGCATGAAAATAATTTATTTCTATTAGTTTTGATAAATATTACCTGTTATAAAAATACTTTTTCTAAAAATATGCTTTTTATTTATTTATTTTTTTGAATTAATTAAGGTGTAGATTTATATAGTAGTTCTATTAGTATAAGGTTAAGTTATTATATTGGTTTAAGATTAAATTATTTTATTGGCCTAAGATTAAGTTAGGGTTTGCTATTTAACTCACAACATATCTAAAGCTTGGCCGTTCAACAAGCTGTGCAAATTACAGTGTGTGTATATTTATGAATTTATAAATTGAATGAAAATAGAACATGTATGATAAATTGATAGGGCAGTAGTAATTTTTTATTTTTGTTTTTTAGGTATTGGCAGGCTGTACTTGACAACTTACCTTCCCGCAACGAAATTAAAAGAACCTTTATCTACAAGCCAATTTGAAATAATTTTCATTGCAGCATTTTCTAAGAAGAATTTTTCTTTTATTTTAGTTACTAAACCAAGGTTACAAAAACGACTCAAATATGGCTGGAATTTATATCGGGGGTGAGCTAAATGTACAGAAGAATCTATTCGATCTATATATTTTTTGTTACACCCATAGCTTTGTTTGGAGTCTGGAGTACATGCAGTTTAATCCAACGCTGGGATCAAGGCTTTAGAGGAACATGATCTTACCGCTGATATGCTAAATCATGCTAAGTTTTTGATAAAGTTTTTAAAATCGTTTGAAATTACTGTACTTCCAACTTTTTGGTACAACACTCTCCAAGTTGTCGACAAATTAAGTTGTTTGTTTCAATCAACTTTGCTAGCTATTGGTGGTTGTTCTCTTTCAATAGCTATTTAGTGATTTTGACCGTAGCCACTTATCATGGATCAATATATTGGCTGAAGCAAAAGCTGTTGTCTTCTTGGCTTTGAAAATGAATTTTTGACAAAACAAAAAAAAGAGCAAAACAATTTCACAATGAACCTGCAAATGCAAGCTTTCTGTTATGAGAGCTCCGAACAACAACTTAAGGTAAATATCTTTTATTTCAAAAATTCGATCAATTTGACATGTAAAAACTGTTTCTATAAGACTCTCATTCACCTGATTAGGAACTAGATTCTTCAGAGATAAAAGCTTGTGAATATATAAGTCAACACTAATGATGCCAAAGAAGACAACTTTTTGAAGTTTTTTACTCCAAGAAACTCCTTAAACCTTCTCAACCAAATACATTCAAAGAGTTTTCTGCCTATTGTACTAAATGTGTGCGCCATTAAAAAACAAACCATTTTAAAAGCGTATGCAAATTAATTTCTTTTTAAATTTATGCATGTTTGAAGGAACGTCTACTAAATGCTTTGCCCCGGGAGTCATTAAAGCTTTCATCGGCCCTGCATATGTATACACGAATACATACACACATATACAAACACCTATATGTATATATATATACATACATGCATACATACACACATACATACATACATACATACATACATACATACATACATACATACATACATACATACATACATACATACATACATACATACATACATACATACATACATACATACATACATACATACATACATACATACATACATACATACATACATACATACATACATACAAAAACAATCTTTTTTTATTTTTTCAAACTAATTATTCTAAAAAAAATAAGAAAAGATTAAAAAACGAAATCGTGCCATACTTTTACTTATGCTAAGAATTTTTTTTTTTTGTAATAATTTGTAACTTTTACTTTGAAAGCAAAAATAAAACGAAGATTTATAAAAAAGTAAAGATGTTTCCAAAAATCACATAACCACTTTTAAAGACATTTTTATTTGAAGATAAAAAAGTGTTAGAGAAACTCTCTGAAACACAGTTTGCCACAAATGAGGTGATTATTCTTTATTTATATTGCAGGTATGATTATAATATTAAATTGATTAAAAAGTATTATTCAATATGTTAACCAATTAATTAAAATTCAGTTTGAAAAATTGAAACTACTAAATGTAAATTTTATCTTTGTTAGACAAAAATACGCCCACCAAAACTTTGATTGGTTGTGCTTCCCAAAATGAAATGATGTTAGCATGCTCGGAAAAAGCAATATGTCCTCAGAACTGCATCTTTTTTGCTATAAAGAAACCGTAGATTGATAGAGGAAATGACGGCGGCATACTTCATGACATTAAAAAAACTATAATAATCATTAAATATAGTTTTTTCAATTTTATTGAATTTTAATTTTGCTTAAATTCATTTGAACAAAACTAAATTAGGTACTAGTGCTTCAGCAGTATTTGCTAAAGAAAATTTGCTAAAGAAGTTACAATTACAGATGTTTCTTAAATATTTCATCTAAGGAAAAATTTTTCACATTGGTAAAATATAGGCTTCTGAAAATCTGGTGTTCAAAGTTTTCAAAGCTAATTGGAACGCAGCAAAGGAAACTATGGATAAATCAAAGTTCAAAAAGTTTGACAAATTTGCAGTAAAAGGAACGCATCTAGAAAAACAGAATGAAGAAACTATTTAATTTTGAAAATATGCATTTGCCAATTTAGTATTTTCAATAGATGAGTATTAAGAACTAAAAGAACTTACACTCACATTTTATGTCAAGATGTAATCTTTAATGTTTATGCTCCGGGATCAGTTTCCCGATCACTTTTTATGGCAAAGTCTATATATTATCTTTAAATTTTTAAGTAATCAGTTACCCTACCAATTGACCGCTTGTTCACAAAAAGAAATCAGTAGAATGGCAGAATTTATTTTTATATTTTATACTGTGTGGTTTGTGCGTTCCTCTTTAGTTTTCTCAGCACCTTTTTAAGATTTAAAAGCATACTGGCAGATTGTCCATTATAAAAGGTGGGTAGAATCTTATAATCCAGGAGCTAATGATGTACTAGAGAAAATTGAAGAAATATTTAAATCAATGGAGACATACGTGGTATTTGGATCAAACATTGATTTCATTATGTCTTGCAAAAAAAGAACTAAAAGATGATGAGAAAGAAAAAGTTGCATAAGTTCTCTTCTCACAACCTGTTACTACACACTATGAGAAGTCTGAAAATCCAATCCTTCTGAAAAATCTAGACTTCACCCAGGAAAAACCACCTAGCTTGTCACAGTTGGTTGATAGAAACTCGTGGTTTATTTTTAGTCAGTTAAATTTGAGTAAAGACAATGATAAACCTTGGCTTAACTGCTTTTTATCTTTTTGGAGCTTTATCGGTCAATTTAAAACTTTCATTGAATTTGTTCGCCGAATATATGTAGTAACAACTGCTCTGAACTGGCAATTAAGCTTTAGTCAGAGCTTGTTAATTTTTTTTGCAAGAAGACAGGTAAAATATAATGTTGGCATAGTACAAATTACGGAGAGTGGCAAAAAAAATAAAAAAAGTGGAACTGGTGAGAAATAAATAATTACGTCAAAACTGTCAAAAAATACTTATGGGGTTATGGGGTTATGCTGCTCTCAAGACTTTATCCCTTTAAGGGGGTACACCATTGAAAAATTGAAACTGTGAAATACTATATAAAATGATTCCCTTTGATGAAAATTTGTTTCAACAAACTGTTATAATAGTTTTCATATAAAAAGATGTATTGTACTATATATAAGGTGGTAGGGATATATTTAATGATGATAAAAATTGAATGAAAATAGAACATGTATGATAAATTAATAGGGCAGTAGTAATTTTTTATTTTGTTATTTAGGTATTGGCAGACTGTACTGTATTTAGACACTAAGACACTCATTTTATTTACAAAAGTTTATTCTTTAAATTTAGGTTGTTTTAATAGTTTACGCAATGGAAGCTCAAAAAGATAATAATAAAAATAAGGACATAAAAAACACCTCCAGAAGTAAAAAAAAAAGGAACTCTTGGATCAAAGAAAATCCGCTAAAGCGTCATAAATTTTGCCCTCGAGATACCTACAGTTGGTGCAAGTACTGGTCCGAGGGCCAAAAGGATTACAAACCCTCCAATACAACCAATCTTTAGATAAAGATCTACTTCTACCCATCTATTTAATTTTATTGGATAAGGATTCGATAAATAAATGTTTATATGGAAAAACCCAGAACGCAAATAAGGCACTAAATGGACTCATCTGGTCATGGTTTCCAAAAATTGTATTTTTCGGCAGGAAACCATACAAATGGGTGTAAATTCAGCTGTTATTCGCTTTAATGATGGACGCAAAGAAATATTGAAGGTTTTAGAGCACTTTGGTTTGAAGGGGAAATTTTAAAAGCTGTGGCAATAAATTTAGATGACTCATGCGTTAAGCAAATGAAAAAGAAGTTTACAGATGCAAGGACGTAAAAACGGATTGCGAGCCAGAAAAAAAGAATTTTTTGTTTTTCATTTTTTTCTGTTTTCAATTTTTTGCATACTTGCAATGACTTAAAACATGATAACTCGAGATAGAATTAAGGACTTTACTTGACATTTGAAATTTTGAAGTAGTGTTTATGTTGATTTATTACTCAGGATGGCCTATAGATTTTACATAAAACACCAAGTTTCTTAAGAAAATCTAGTTTAGTTTCAAATTTAAATTAACATTTGTAGGAAAAAACAAGGTATTTTCGCAAAAAAATTAATAGCTCTTAGAGCAAAAGTCATTTATGAAAATCCTATTGGCCACCCGGAGTACAATATAACGTAATACATATGTGCAAAAGGACTTTCAATTTTACTTTTGTGTTATTAAGTTATTATCATTCAAAAACATTATTTTTAATGGTCAAAATTATCACATTTTTCGCCATTATGGATTTTCTGTATGAATAATAAAATGTTTTTTTTTATGCAAACTATTTCTCTTAATGTAACTTACTGTTTTGACAAACTAAAAATAATTACAATGTCAAAGTTAGGAAAGTAGCTTTTTTACCTCCCAACCACTTTAATAATATGTAGTGGCTCAAACACCATCATAGTTACAATCATGTTTTAGTTTTTTAATTGAATTTTTTTATTTTCATTGGGACGTTTTGAAAATAGTAAAAATTCTATTCTATCTGTTAGCAATAATGGCTTCATAACTTTCCATTCATTGTTTGTACAAAACAGAAAACTGCTTTCTAATTTAAACTGAATGCGCGATTTAATTATTATTCAGTGAATAGTTTTTTATATACTTGATTATATACTTAATAAATATATAATAGGCTTATACTAATATAATATGCAGAAGTGTAAGTATATATATATACTTATACAAATATAATATATAAATAACTTAAATACTGGCTTATATTTTGAGAAATGCGTTTGTGAAAATATTGACGTTATGTTTTTCCTTTTGTTGTTTGTGAGCACGCTTCCAAAAGTTTCAATTCAAAGTTACATATAACTGTTTGTGCCGGAATAATTTCCTGTATTAGTTGCAGTTGCGTCAAAGCACAGATCCTTTATATAAGTTTTTAGCTTATACTTATCCACCATACCTCCATTAAAAAATCTTTAATCAGTTCAACAATTTTTGTTGGAGCATTTTTAAGCTTTTTTATTATCATTTATATTACTAATCGGTGTTGTATCAGATGTTAGGTAAACAGTTTGTTTTATAGTTATATTAGATTCACCCTCATTATAAACATTTTCAGTTTCAGTGTCTTTTTCCATTTCACATAGTGTCTTTTTCCATTTCAGATACAAGAATCAGTTAAACTTTCTGTCCGTGTATTTTACTCTTATTTTTTGTTATTTCACTAACTGTTGGTAATACTTCATTTATAAATACTAAGTATCTGATTTAAGTCTCTTGTAGAAGTTTCGATTTGCAATTTGTCAGTTGATTTTAAAGAATGGTAGCTCGTTTTCTTTTAAACATTATACTTCCGGTTTCATCATACCATTGTATCTAAAAACTTTGTAAATCTGTTCATTTGTAACTTCTCTCTTAATAGTTTAGGTGCAGGCTTGTTTTGGTTTTAGGTGCAGGTTGACTATGGTTCAGGTATAGGCATTAGTTAATCTTACCACCCAAAAATAATTTTTGTAACTCGGGAATAAAGACAATTTTAAGACTTTTAATTATTTAGCTAAGAAGCAATAATTTAGCTAAGAAGCTAAGACTTGATTTTAATAAAAGCTTTGGTGGAAGTTTTAGCTTTAGTGGCTGTGCAAATGTTGGTTTAAAGAAATTTTTCTATGCTGGTTTGAGCTTTTACAGGGGTATGTAATTTTTTTAATTTCATTTGCGCGTATTGTAAAGTTGACGGTTGTGCAGATGCTAGTTTAAAGAAAAATTTTATGTTGGTTTGACCTTTTATAAAAAAAATTTTATGTTGGTAAATAAAACCTTGGACCTTTTATATGATTAAGCAGTTTTTTTGCTATCTTTTGGTTGTGAAGTTGATGGTTGAGTTAAAGCTATAACCTTTTCACCCCATTCAGCTATAGTAATTACTTTTTCACGTAAGCTTGTTAAGCTACTTGGTAGCTATTTCTATAGGGCTCATTTCAATTTTATTATCTGTTATGCGTCAGTCAATTGAGTGTTTTATCTCTCCAGGTATAACTGGTTTTGTGCCAGCCTTTGATTGAATGTTATACTATTTGCGCAAAAAAATTTTAGGGAAAAAAATTAATTTAAGTGCATATGAAAAAATAAAAACAGTGGTGTGCAAAAAATTTTCACTCGTGATTAAAGGGCGCTAATCATGAGTAAAAATCTGGCTAAAAAAAAAGGCGTCTTATTTTTCCGTTACCCCTGTTCCATCTTTTAAAAAAAATCTGTCGACCTACAATAATGTGGATCGTGGAAAATTTTAGTACCTGTAAAAAATATAAACGTGAAAAGTTTTTTAACATATAAAAATTTTTCTACAGGTTGGCATCAGGGTGGAGTGTAAAAATATTTTTGTGGGATGGTGTCAGGGTAGGATGTGAAAAAATTTCCGCTGGATGGTGCCAGGATAGGGGTATAAAAAACTTTCTGCAAGTGTCACCTCGCGCGACACTAGCATAAAAATTTTTTGTAACCCCATTCCTTTTCCCTGCCTCAATATCAACGAAAAACCAGGATCCTCTCCTGGTTATTGGTTGGTTTGGCTGTACATATAGCTTTCGAATAAAGTTTTGTACTTCTATTTGATGTAGAAGTAGTAGAGAAGATTACCCGTTGACATTTCAAAGCTCAAAAGATATTACTGTAGGTATATAAACTACAGCAAAATTTGTTAAGCCTTAAAATGTTAACGGGTTTGAGAAAACAGACCAACTTTATTTATAAGTTAGGATTCCTGTGTCTCGGCGGTAGAGCTAAAGTACTCAGTCCCAGAGACTTAAAAAGATCCTTTTTTTTTTTTTTTGCGTAGTTTTAGTTTGCTATATTCTTATGTTTTACTGCTCAGCTTTTAAATATTATTCAAATACATTAAGTTTGTTTTAGTGACTTTTTTTATTGAATTTACTGTTGTTGTAAATGTTAAAATCGTATAATAATTATTTATCTCTTAAGCTTTTTTAAAAAGAACGCTGTCGAACCGCAAAACTTCAGTAAAAACAACTTTTTATTTTAATGAAACTTTGTTAATAAAATAATAGTGTAAACGTCGCTAATACTCAAAAAGTTTATAAAACTAATGTTGGATTTCTACATATTGTCGCATTTGCACAGTTTTCATTTTTTGTAAATATCTGCAGAATTGGAAAAATAGCTCCAAAACAAATTGTCAGGTGTTGATCAGGGTTGACAACTAGTCGTCAGCTAATTAGGGTTAATTAGGATTGACAAATAATTGTCAACCCTAATTAATCAAAGTTGTTGAGTATACAATTTTAATAGGTTAATAATATTTAATATTAATTAATAGTTTAGGTAAACTTTTTTCCGTCATTTATTGTTTTAAACTTCTATTTTCAAATGAGTTGTTACTAGAAAAATGTAAATAATAAATTTTCAAAATTGAATGTTAACAGGATTGTTATAATAATGTTATTTACGTTAAAATAACTTATTGAACCTTTATAATTTGCATTATAATACAATACCTTATATACTATTTACCTTATAATAATATTCCACAGGCAAATTAACACAATTTTGTCATAAAAATTAAATTGTTAATTGTTTTTTTTAAACTAAGTAAGAGTAATATAATACCTACAAAGTTTTATTAATTAATATAAAATACAAGTTTTTAATCAAAGGGCATTTACTTTTTTAAAAAAACTATTAATGACAGAATTTTATTTAATAAAAGTTTATGACAGTATATAACATTTGTGCATTTTGTTGTCTGTGATACATTATAAAACTTAAATATGAGTGTATTTTTTTAAATATATGTGTGTATATGTGTGGGTGTAACACACTCACACACACACACACACACACACACACACACACACACACACACACACACACACACACACACACACACACACACACACACACATATATATACTATATATATATATACTATATATATATATATATATATATATATATATATATATATATATATATATATATATATATATATATATATATAATATATATATATATATATATATATATATATATATATATATATATATATATATATATATATATATATAATTTCATTGTATCTATTCATATCATATTATTTGCGTACTATGTATATTATATCAATATGAATATATTTACAAAAGTTAGAACAGTAAAATCATAAGGGCAATACAATTATTGCATTAAATTAATCTAATCATAAATGTTTTAATGATGTTAAAATTTAGTTATAATTCATAAAGCAATACTGAATGTTTTTTTGACAATGCCAATATGTTTAACTAAAAGTACTGCCCTCAGACAATACTGACATATGCAACATTGGCTGGTAGTGATATTCTTTTTTGGTGCTTTTTTTTTTGTTTGTTAGATTTTAATCAATACTGTTTTTTTTTTATAATTTGATTTATTTAAAATTGTTTTTAATAAACCAATAATATACATACATATTACTTTTTTTTATCCATTTTGTTTTTATTTACTGTTCCTGCATTTTTTTAACTAATAACATTAAAACATAGTTACTGATGAAAAAGGTCATTGTGCAAAGAAATAAGTTAAGCAAGGTACTAGCAGTTATATTTTACCAGGATCTGGTAGGGTTCAATCTTCGTGCTCCTGCGTTGTTTATGTAACTTGCAATCTACCACTACAGCATTACTGCAAATTAAATTATATATATATATATATATATATATATATATATATATATATATATATATATATATATATATATATATATATATATATATTTATATATATATATATATATATATATATATATATATATATATATATATATTTATATATATATATATATATATAAAGAGAGAGAGAGATGTTTATATACATTTATCTTCCTAACTTATTCCTAACTTTCTAATCTTCATGACATATCTAAAGTTTTTGACGAAGTTTGGCATGCTGGTCTTCTCCACAAGCTTACTTCATATGGTGTATCTGGGAAAATTTTATATTGTCAAATAGTTTCTTTCTAACCACTTTATTAAAGTTATCCTTAAAGGCCAACACTCTTCTTTATTTCCAGTAACTTCTGGGGTACCTCAAGGCATCTCTTTCTTTTTTCTACAAATACTATCATGGTCGCTGCTCAAAAAAGTTATTATCTTCAGTTCCATAAACTAAAACTCATTCTCACTTGACTCATCATTCTATGCCTCCTTTGTTTACTATATCTGTCTCTGCATGCTATAAAAACTTTGATTTGTATAGTTTTTTTCTCCACACTTGAACCTTTTTGAAATCTCTTTAATCTTCATGTTTTCCTGACTCATACAATCTGCAACTTTTCAAGTCTTTTGTCAGCGGTTTCCTTGCTCTATAACTCTATTCTTTTTTTTGAGTGGATCAGAATTTAAAAAAAAAAAACTTTACCCACAATTAAAAAAGGTAAAAAGGTAAGTTAACTTCCCAACTAGTAAAGACTTTTTCCTATCTTTTTACAAATTTAAAAGATACTTGCCTTGATATATATGATATTATATACAAAAAAAACAAAAACAAAAAAAACATGGAAACCCATCGAAACAAAAAGTGTAAAATGGTAAATAAATAATAAATAAAAAATTTAAATTATGTAATAATAAAAGTTATTCACTTTATACATTTTCAGATATGAATAATACTGGGTATAAAGCATTGCGTGTTACACAGCTAGATGCAGATTATTTAACTAATCAAGCTTTTCGTATTATCAAACGTGAAATAAAAGGATCTCTTTTAAATAAACCATTTACTAGGTTGCTCCATTATGAACAAGAGATAGATGTTTTATTACAGTTCATTATATGGAAATATTCGCTGCAAAAATCAGATTCTACTGTTGGACAGTTATATTTCAAAATGAAGTACATCTCACCTAATGGTATATCAGAGAGGCAAAAATTGATTTACTTTTTTCTTAATTCAACCAGATACTGGATTGTTAACAGACAATTTGATATTCTTCATGTTTTTGAAAAATTATTTAAAAATCCTCATATTACACTTTTTGTTTCAAAACTTGGAACACTCTTCCAACTTGCTGAGTTTGTTAATTATGTGTTATTCATTAAAAATGGTGAGTATCTTAACTTATTTGATAGATTTTTCAACTGGAAGACGATCCGGCTGGATAAACCATCTCCACGATATATAGATTACACTTATATGCGAAAAGAATTGCTTTGGTCCAAAATTACTGAAACAGTTTTCTGTGTGCTACCTTTCATCAATTTTCCAAAACTTTATAATTTTTTTATGTTGATTATCAAATATCTTGGTTTTGTAAATTCATTAACAGATAATTTAGAGCTAAATTGTAATATTTGTGGTGAAAAACCTACTAATCCTCAAGTAAGTAATTGTGACCATTTGTTTTGTTGGTACTGCATAAAAGGAAATATTTTAGCAGATAAATCTTATAGATGTCCAACTTGTGGCAAAAACATTTTATCTATTGAACAGTTTGTTTTTGAACCAAAAAAATAGTTTGTTGTATTAAGTATTGAAAGACAGATGGTTGCAATGCAGAGGAAGCATGGATGCAACAAGAGTTTGATCTTTTCAGAAAATCATTTAGAATACTAATGAGTATTAAAAAAAATTATTAGGTATTTATAAATATTTTTATGTATAAATTTTGTAGTTATTAATTTATAGAATTTTTTAGAGTTTAATAAAGAAAATTTTTTTTTTTTTTTTTTTTTTTTTAATTTTGTATTTATAAACTTTTGTAGTTCATTTTAAGATTACAAGAAATTAATTGTAATATTGCTGTATAGTTGATTTGTGATTTGTAAACCTCATATGATTATATTTTAGTCAGGATTAATATGCGAACTTGTGATAAAATATTTGCCTTACTTTCTAATGAAACCAAATACAATAATATATTGTAGAGTAATTGTATGCTAATATGGCGAGGCAATATGATAGAATGATATTATCATAAAATGATTGTAGTGATAGTATGAAAATCAGGACCGTTCCTAGGGGACCAGAGGAGGTGTATAACCTCCCAACGAAAACTTTATTTAAAAATATATCGGCAAATTTAACCCTTTTATTTTTTATTGCTTTTATCTTGTGCCGAATAATTATATAAATATTTATATTTCGATATAAATATTATTATTTTAGTATAAATACAGATGGCCGGAGCAAGAAGAAAACGTAATGCCTTATCCCAAAGCCCGAGGTTGATTCAGTAAAAGATAAATAAATACGTACAGCATATTTAATTGTTACCAATATACATAAAATATTTGTTACCAATATACATAAAATAAGTTTTTTTGAAAAGATAAATCAGGGAATAAAAGTAGAGAAAATGAAGAAAAATTGATTAATTGGACTGAAAAATTTTCAAAAATTTTTAGCAATTTTATTGTAATTAATACATTTTTAAATATAGCAAACAATATCAAAATTTGATTTAAAATAATGAAATAATTCGTAAAAAGAAGCGAAATAACAAATTCGTAGGAAAAAAAAGTAAAAAATAAATATGTAACAATAAATTTTCACAACATATCTTGCTATAAAATTTATACGTTATAACATTTCTTTTGAATAAATAAAAAGTTACAAAATAGAAAAAAATTGTTAGTGTAGTTCTTTTAATGCAAAAGATATTAATTAAGATGAAATACTAATTAAAACTATTAGTCAAAAACAAAATCGATAAGGACCGAAATCTCTCAATATAAAAAAGTACATTTAAGCATGATTCAACCTAAGAGACATTAGGTTGACAAAGATAAATTTTAAAATTAATTGAAAAAGCTTATCTGTACCACCCAGACAACTTCAGAAGAAGTCATGCACTCATTTTAATATGTAAAACAGCAGGTATTTGAAAAACTTTTGAATTGCATAAATGCTAGGTTATACTAGGCACTAAAGTTTTGTATACAATTGGAAAGGCTTCAATACAGTTTATTCAAATGCTTAAAAAGCTATCAAAACCTATCAATTCTACAAAATCTTATGGCGTTTTAAGCATCTAATTTTTTTATAAATCAATTTGTTAAAAAAACCTCGTAAAATTTCTATACATTTATGGTCAAGAAAATAGAAAAGTTAAGGTATACCTTTAGAGGGCTTAAGAATGGGTTACATTCAATCCCTTCTACCACCTTTGTTAGGGAAGGGGTTAAAAATAAATATGAGCAATTATTTTAAACACAAAATTTATATTATGTTTATATATAGAGCAGCCGTAGCGCAAACGTAAGATCGGTGGTTCAAACCCCACTTCTGGCAAGTTTTGCAATATCGGTTAGGAAGGAGGCGTGAACTTCCTATTAAATGCTCGTCCGCGGTGCCTTGTGATAAGACCGTAAGGACTTCTTAGGGCACCTAAAAATATATATTTATATAATAGACACAAATTTTAATTTTACAAATTAGTTTAATGTATAAATAAGTTTGTAAAAAAACGATAGACATCATTCTACTTTTAAAGCTTTTTCTTAGATATTATTATTATTATTATTATTATTATTATTATTATTATTATTATTCAGTGATCAAATACAAATACAATAATCTATTTATAATTTGATGAAGAGGTGCTACACCAGGCCCCCCTATGCTGACGAACATGGAGATACAGAAGCTACAGACAAAGCAGCAATTGTATCTATAAAGTTACTTTCTTATGTTGTTTTTGAAAGCGTTGATGGATTGAGCGTTCACTGCTTCTTGCGAAAGCGCATTCCATGGGGCGACAATTCTATTTGAAAAAAAGTTATACCGCTCCTCGCAGTTTTTTACCATCTGACGTTCTAGTTTATGGTTATGGCCTCTTAGAATATACTTATCTTTACTTTTTGAAATTTTTTGCGGGACAACAAAACTAACAAGCTCGAGTTTACGAGTGATTTTGAATTGCTCGATAAGATCTGCTCTTTTGCGGCGTTCTTCAAGAGTTGTTAAACCGAGCCGTTGGAGTCGATCTTGATAGGTCATGTGTTTAATAATCGATATTGTTTTTGTTGCTTGATGTTGGACTTGCTCGAGAATGGCAATGTCTGATTTTAAATGCGGTGACCAGGCTTGTACAGCAAACTCAAGATGGGGGCGAATGTAAGTGAGATACAGAGTGCGCCATAAATAAAAACTGCGACTGCGAAATGTTTTTTTGAATCGCCCTAGCACTCTATTCGCTACTGATGCGGCTGACTCTATTTGCGGTCTAACGTTAAGGTCATTCGAGACCATCACACCAAGGTCTCTTTCGACTTCGGTTTCTTCTAGAGGACGACGGGTGCCGTCGACGTTTGACATTGAGTATTTGTACGTTGACTTGTTACATCCGCGCCCAACATGCATTACTTTGCATTTCTCAACGTTGAAATGCAAGAGCCAAATATGTGACCATTTCACTGCTCTGTCAACGTCATCTTGGAGAGTGATGTTGTCCGACTCCTTTTTAATTATCCCTATTATTTTGCTGTCGTCGGCTAACAGTTTTATATGATGAGTAATACTGTCCGGAAGGTCGTTTACAAAGATTACGAATAGCAATGGGCCCAAGACCGAGCCTTGAGGCACTCCACTAGTGACTGCTTTCCATTCAGAAGTAATGCTGTTTATAACCACTCGTTGACATCGATTGCTTAGCCAAGCTGCGATCCAGTCAAGAAGAGCGCCTTGAATACCGTACGCTCTCAGCTTATGAAGAAGGCGTTTATGTGGTACTTTGTCAAACGCCTTTGCAAAGTCTGTGTAAATGACGTCTACTGCATGTCTGCAGTGAGTTGCTTCCGTCATGATATCCCGAGATTCTAAAAGATTAGATACACATCCCTTACGATGAACAAAGCCATGCTGATTTGGAGAAATTAGACCATTAGCAACGCAGTGTTCCATTATTCTTTTTTGTAAAATACTTTCCATAATTTTGCAAGGTATGGAAGTGAGCGAGACTGGCCGGTAGTTGGATGCTTTAAGCCTACTCCCCTTCTTGAAAATAGGTGTTACATTCGATTTTTTCCATAATTCAGGAACTACACCAGTTGCAAACGAGCACTTATAGATAAGCGAAAGAGGCTTGGCAAAGGTAGCTGAACATTTACTAAGGACCCTTGGATGTAATCCGTCGTAGCCGGTTGATTTTCTTTCATCAAGGTTGTTTAGGCATTTTTGTACCATATCGATAGAGAAACTTGCTGGATCGATGACACAAACTGCTTCAGTACGACTTTCCAAGCCTGGCATTGAACCTTCGGGCTCTAAAACAAAGACTGATTGAAAATAGTTATTTAACGATGCGCATATATCGTCGGTATCGGTTGTGATGTTGCTATTAATTGTTTCAAGCGATGTAATGTTGTTACTGACGCTTTGCTTGCTTCTTACATATGCATGTAAGCGTTTAGGGTTGCTTTCGGAATCCCTGACGAGTAGCTCTTCGTACTTCTGCCTGCCAGCTTTGACCATTTTTTTAACTTTTTTGCAGGCAGTGCGATGCGATATTTTGAGAAATTTGTGCGTATCTCGACCTGCATTAATGTATTTGGCCCAAGAGGTGCGTTTAGCTTTGACCGCCTCAATAAGTTCTGGTGTTACCCATTGCTCCTGTTTTTCTGTAAAGGGAGTGGTAGTTGACGGAATGTGTAGGTTAGTGGCTTCGTTATACACGTTTGCTAGAAGCTGGTACTCATCGTTTGCATTTAGTCCAGTGAATACTGTTTCCCACTGTTTCCCATATATTTGACATGCTGAAATTTAAAACGGAAATGGAACTACAATAGCAAGAAAAATAATGAACAAATAGCACACAACAACGTTAGAAGTTTGGAAACAACTGTAATTGATAATATTTCTGCTAATACCGGTGTGTATATAATGTCACATTAGAAAGACTTTGAAATCAAGCAATTCATGGTGGTACACCTAGTAAAAAATAAAACCGTCAGATATTATATAAAATGAAAATGTTTTAATTAAAATTTATATTAACAAATTGGTATAATTATTTTCATTTAAAAATATATATTTGAAATTCATCAAAGATTCATAATGGGGAAAAAGCTAACAAAAAATATTTCAAAATATAATATCTAAATCTTAGCAAAGTTTTATAAACTGGGTATTAACACAGTAATAAACACCTATATATAAAAAGTACCTATGTATAAAAACGTGTTTTATCAAACAGTGGTAAAACACCTTTTTATACACCGCTCAGTGAGGCAAATTGCTTCAAAACTGGACATTTGATGAAATTGAATTAAGGTGTTAAGAAATATTTTTTGGTGGTAACGTATAGTAGAGTCTGTGGTCCATGTTATCAGTGCTGGATACAGTAGGCGAGATGTGAGTTTAGTTTGCTGGCCCCTTCAATGATAATTTTAAAAAAATGGGGGAGGGTGAAGAATGTTAATGTACGAGGGTAAAATTGTGTTTATTATTAAATATATATGCAATTAGTCTATTAAATAAAAAAAACATTTTTTAACATTTTTAATGTTTTAAGGTAGCAGATCCCCTTAAAATAAAGTTGCTTAAATTTTTGCTATGGAACATTAATTGCAATTATAATTTTAAAAGTAATTAAGGACTAGTTACGCATTTAATCTGCCATTTTGGAAAGTTTTCAAACACGATTGTAAAAGTTTTACAAATGCTAGAGAGTCCAAATATTCAGTGTATATTTAGAGTACTATTAACTGGAGTCTCTACCACGTATGTGAAAACGGATAGTTATTTTTTAAGTTATTCAATTTTTTTCAAAAAGTAGTAAAATGAAGTACCCAAAAATAAGAAAAATATACTTAAAATAGAAATTGAGCTTTCATTTTGGTACAAACCCCAGACAAACCCAACAAGGAACATTTGCTGAAAATTTTAAATCAAAATCTTTATTAGAAGTTAAGAAAACGTGTTTTATGTGTTGCAAAGTATTTAAAAAATAAAACGCTAGAAAAACGTTTATAAAGATTGCGTAATAAAAAGTCTAAAATTGTTTTCTTCATATTTTTTGTCAACAAACCTTTTTTCATAACTTTTACTAACTTTAGTTGGTAACCAAAGGTAACCAAGGTATCAGCAAAAGAAATTTTTTCGTTGATACCTGCTGTTAAAGTCTTTTTTGTAAGATAATTTTTTATAGATTTTAATCTAGAAAATGATCTTTCATCTGAACGAATTTTTTGTGGTTCTTTTTTAACTAAATTGTCTCTTATCAGTTGACTAATTCTCTCGGGCTAAGATGCAGGATCAACTGTTATATTTGGTTCTTCATTATAACATTTTCTTTACTCGTAGTCGTATAGGGTTGAGTTGTTTTTACTGTAATGTTTAGTTTTTGACTCTATAATTGGGTATCTTGTTTATTATCTTTCGCAGGATTTTCTTCTACATCTTTGTCATTAATTTTATTTTATTTATCAAAATTTTCTTTTTCTTTTCTTTTTTTATCTTAGTTGTTGTTTTTGTTTTCTTTTTCATCTTTTTCAGTATTTTCTTCTGGATCTTTTTCGTTTTTTTCACCTGGTTCTTTGTCAGTATTGCCTATTTTTAAGTATTTATTCGAAGAACCTTTGAGTTTTTCACTTTAATTTATGTTTTTTGCAGCTAAGTTTCGTTTTTACTGCCACTTTTGCATGGCCGCCGAAAGGAAGGGGGTCGGGGGACGAAAGGGATAGTTTGTCCTGGGCGGCAGATATCCAAAGGGCGCTAAATGAAAAATTTTTCTTCCTACATTAAGATAGACTTGTTATGTTGGTTTCCACATCTTGTCAATAAAATAAAAGATACCTTATGTTATAAAATACACTTTGAAAAAAATAAAGTTTCTTTTTTCTTATTAAACTTTTTCAGTAAATAAGGTAAAAAAATTTTAAATTAAAAATATAAATAATACGCTGTATTGATTGACTGGCTAGATTAATTCAAAATTGACAAACTTGACATATTTGTGAAACAAACCTTTTAAAAAAAAAGTTTTATGACCATACATTTTGATTCGTTTTTTTCAATTTTTTGAACAAAAAGATTAATAAAGCTTTTATTAACATGATGCTGATGTATTGCTGTTATTCTATATAAAGTTTTTTTTTTTTTTTAATCTTGCTCGTTATTTTGAGCATTGAAGTATTCTAAATTAAATAAGCTCCATAATTGAATTCTAAAGAAATTATTTGTCTTTTTATTCTTTTATAATATTCTAAAGGTATCTGAAGGGTCCATTTATAGCGAGGATCCCAACACAACCTCGTCACTTGTGTGACCTCTTATCCGGCCCTGCATGTAATCCATTTATTTTTCAGCTTTAAACCGATTTTAACCTTCAGCAGGATTTTTAACCCTGTAGAACCCATAAAGCTCAACTCTTTTGTGGTACATCAAAAAATATAAAAAATTTCATTGGAACTATAGTAAAACTTTATTTTTAAAACAAACACGTCATTAAAGTTTTCTTTTTTAAATATTTTCTAACTTGAAAACCTTTGCCTTGATTACCTAATTAAAAAGTGAAAATTTCAGGGCCGACGACACCGGGGGCCAGGGGGCACGTACCCCAATTTTTTTTTCAAAAAGACCATTTTTTTTATATTTTTATTTTATTTCATTTTATAAGAAAATTCTCGATATAGAAGACTTTTTTAAGAATTGACGATTGTGCTCCACCCCTACCCCTACATCACCAAATTTCATTTAAGAGAAAATCAATAAGAATAAAAGAATATTTTAGAAATGGCGCATAAATAAATAACAAAGTCTAACAAGTTAGGCGAGCCAAACATTTAAAATAATAAAATTTCAAGAACTAGAATGTATTGAAGAAATACATTCTCTAAAATGAATTTATTTTACTATGACTTTATTTAAAATGAATTTATTTTACTATGAAGAACAAAATGTCCGAATTTCTGTTCTTTTGCATTTTGCAAAGTAATCGTTTTGCAAACTTATTACAAATGTTTTGTTTTTATATTGGTTGCTATGGTGTTGTTACGAGAATAAAATATTTATTTGGTAGACATTAGGCCAAATTATTAAAACTGAATGATAACATGTTAAATTAAAAGTTTTTTTAATTTGTGAACAAAAGTATAATGAGCCAAATTTATTTAACTTTTTATTTTTCAAATTTAACTTTTATTTCTTGGGGTACCTTAATAAAAATAACGTACACAATCGAGTTAATTTTACTTCTTTGTTTTCATAGTGTTAAGGCCGTAGTTTGTTAAAAGCTCCAATTTTTTTTAAGGACTCCTAACGGGTGATGCGGAAGTTATCGGACAAAATAAAAACGTAAATAACTTATTTATAAATAAAAAAAACAAACTTCTATTTTATATTTTTTTTAAATAAAGCATTTATCTTTTAATAAAAATATATTATCTTTTATATGAAAAAACACCACCATCTGCAATTAATCTCAATTTTGCTCTGACGCCTTTCATATGCGACTGTAAAAAGTTTAAATCAATTTCTTCTAGTTTTAGTTTAATGCGATCAATCAAAACTTGCTTTGTTGAAGCTTGCCAATCTCCCTCGTAAACCTTCTGTTCCAAATGTCTCCAAAAATTTTCAATCGGTCGTGCTTGAGGCACATTTGTGGATTGGATTCTTTATCAACGTAATAGACATATTGGTCCATCCAATTTAGAGAATCTTTAGAATAATGAGAACTTGCTAAATCTGGCCAAAATAAATAGCTAAAGTCTCCATGATACTTGTGAATAAATGAAAGAAGTCGTTTTTCTAAACATTTATTAATATAGTTTGATGAATTGATCGCTACAGCCTTGGTAGTGCGAAACAATGGCTCGGACATACCACGGTCAGATATGGCTATCCACATTAATAATTTTTTTGGAAATTTCTCTTTTCCTATAAAACGAACACTTTCTGGGCATGTCTTTTTGTTGTTTGTGTAGTATCCAGAATTTCCAGGCATGTTGTCCCCTGCAAAACAAAAGTATTTTTCGTCATCGATGACTAGAAGCGATTTTGCGTTATAGAGTTGGTTAACTAGTTTCCTGCTTCTTTTTTTTGCCTTTATTTGTTGTTCTATAGTGTATTTTGGAGACTTTTCATGTTTTCTATATTTAATATTCTATTTTTTTAACTGATGACCATTTGTCGATTGACTTACACCGAATTAAATAGCTTTTTTTCTCTTACTATTCCCTTTTCGATTGTTGACATGTCTCGTTAATTTGCCTTTCTTAACTCTAGTCCAGGATGTCGGACGACCAAGGGCTTTCCATCAGAAAACGATTGAACAGTTTCAAGTCTTTTTAGGTGATCTCATTTTGTGCTTCGAGCAAATCTTTTCTTTTTAAAATGATTTACGATTTTTTTTTTTTTTACTTGTTTTTATTTACAAAAAACATTTTTAGTCGCATTCGATAAGATTTTCGTTCAGCTGCATTTAACATCATTTTAATTAATTGTGTTTCGAATAATAAAGTTTACATTTTATAAAACGTTTATGCCTACGCATAAAACCACAAAAACTCATTATTATGCTCAAATAATGAAATTAGGATTTGTCCGATAACTTCCGCATCACCCGTTATTTTTAGGTTTGTAGCTTTTATAAATGTTACGTTTCAAGATCTTATTTAAAACTATGGAATTATTTTTTTTTTAATTTGCAGAAATTATTTGTTAACTTTGTCGCTAGAAAAAATTATTTTCAGCAATGTACGACTGAATCTAAACGATATCTTATACTGAAAATATTAGAATAATTTATTTTAAATGCTTTGTTTGAACAACATAAACTGATAAACAAAAATGCAAAATGAATCAAAAATTAAAAATTTAATTATTCTCTATCACAAAACATATTTTTATAAACTTATAACATCTATTTATATTTTTATTTGATAAAAAGATTCTAAAATAGTTTATTAGTGCGATTTTTATTTTAATTTTTGTTGTTGTTTGTGGTTATTAAGGTACTCCCAGAAGTCCTTGTTGCTAACCAAAACGGCTCTTGAAGTTTTTTTGAAACTCAGTAGCAGCTTGTTTCATACTTTCACTTGCAACTTCATTATATAATAACATAACATACTGGCAAACTAATTGGTATCAATTCAAACAATCTCAAAAGTTCATGCACCAAAATTTTTTTATAAAAACCAAAAATTGGTCGTATATTTACTTTTAAAGATTTTTTCATACTTTTCTCTGTTTTGTTTTTAGATAAAAATCTTAGTGAAGTGTGAGTACACATTGACTAGTCTCAAGTTGACCAGGCACGTTGAGTAAATGTTTTTGAATCAACTCCTTTATTATAAAAAAATTCATCAAAATAAAATAATTGTCAATTTGCTTCTTATTGCTACTTTCAATGACACTTGTTTCTTAGCACTGGAACTAGATAGCAACTGATTGACACTTGTTTCTTAGCACCGGAACTAGATAGCAAATGATTGACACTTGTTTCTTAGCTTTGGAACTAGATAGCAACTGATTGACACTTGTTTCTTAGCACTGGAACAAGATAGCAACTGATTGACACTTGTTTCTTAGCACTGGAACTAGATAGCAACTGATGAAGATAGAGAAGTTAAAGTGTGAACAGTAGAATAATTGTTATTTGAATGGCATAATATAAATACATAAATATAAATATTTGGAGGTTGTTTTGTGTTTGAAGTTAACACTTTCAAAAACCAAAATAAAATGCATCTACCTCTGCCTGCCCATAGGGTGTATTAAGATTTTGGTGGGGAATCTTGATACAAGTTTCATATATATAAACATATATTGTTTCATATTATATATGTATATATATATATATATATATATATATATATATATATATATATATATATAAATATATATTACTACAAATTTAGTCTGTTGTCTTGTCTTAATCTTGATATATTGTTACCTGTTAACTTGTTATCCGATTTTCTTTTGTATTGTTATCTTTTGTACTGTGTTGTTATCCTGTTATCTTTGTCTTATCTTATATTCCTACAAGTTTAGCCTGTTATCTTTAACAATCGCTCAAATAATAAAATTAAAAATTATTTTTTTAATTAATATTTTTTAAAGATTGCTGAAATAAATACGTATTAAAAAAATAATAAAAAGCTTTCCCTACAAAAGTAAACCAAATTTTTCTTTTAAATCTAATGTTTTTTGTTTTACGGTAATAAAAAACAAAACTTTTCTTTTAAAAAAACTTTATTTTATAATTTTTAACTTCAATTTTTAATTTAGAAAATGATTACATTATACATTTATTAATTCAGATTAAAAAATATTTTAATATAAATGATTAGAAACTTTTAAATTTATAATTCTAGTTATTCTTCAAATCCTTTTATCTCTAGTTGTTCTGCAAATTCTCGCGAATTCAATGGAACATAATTAGGTAACGATTCTTGATTTGAAAAGAAATGTTCTATTCGTGAGCCAAATAACAAACGAAAACAGCCTCAAAGGATATTTACTAAAATAAAAAAGTAAACTGCATAGCTCTGGTGATAACTTTTTTGTAAATATTCAAAAAAATAGATTAACTTGGGAATTTAAATATTTAATACGAAATATCCCTAAAAAATGTATAACACTTTTTGACGTTCAGATTTTAAAACGTCGATTTGACAATCAAGGATTTATTTGATTTGGCCTATTGCAGCCAAAATATTTTTTTCATAAATTTGAAATAATGTATAACTCTGATCAGCAAAATTTTATTAAAAAAAACTTAAAAACCAGTTCTTACCCATCTAAGATAGGTTGCGCTTCTAATCCGCTAAGTATGAATACTGGAAAGATAATTCCAAAAACACAAGCACTATTAAAAAAAAATTGTATACAAAAAATTGCAAATCACAGAAAAAAATTAAATAATACAATCTGAAGCGAGAAAATCTGACGGAGAAGCGAGAAAATAATGCCGTTAAATGTTACCTAATAACTGTTGATGAAGAGATGTTTGTAAGTGTTGTTAATAATGCGCCGAAACCAACAAAATATGGCCAGTTATTTTCAATGTATGCTAGTCGCCTAACAACATTCCAACCTAAATTGAGTTCAACCAAAATATTTTAAAACAAAATTTATTGAAATATGATGAAAGTTTATGAACTAATTTTCAATACTTAAAACTAAAAAAATGTAACTTATTCTAATTTGTTTATGTTTCAGTTATTTTGAATTAAACAATTCCACAGTGGGCCAGAATTCACTTTTACTGGACAAAATTATAACTAAATTAATATTGGAGCTATATTATACCAAAACTAGCATGAGTGCTAATATGGTCTGCGCTTCTTATAAAGGTTTTATTTTTTTATTTTGTTGCTATAGATACCTTTATTTTGCTTAGCAACACTAAATTCACTAAATTTGGCAAGAGTACCAATATGAGATCGCGCTTCTTTATAAAAGTAATAATTTTTTTTATTAAGTTGTTATGGATAATGAAATTAAATAATTTTCTTAGTTACAAAGGGGTAAACTAATTTTTGAATTGATTTCATCAGATTTTATTTTGTTAAGATTTGAAGTCTTTAGTTATAGCCTCTTGAGTATCCTCTGATATAAGTCTTATAGGTAATGTAAGGCTTTGAATAATGTCATGTCCATGTATCAATACTTTGTGCTCTGATTGAGCCATGTAGTACCTTGAATAAAGGGACACATATAGTCTAATAGTGTCAATACAATATATATGTTACCAGATTTTACCATGTAAAATCTGAATATAAGGTTTGCTGCAAAAGCATCCCAAGCATCCCTTGAAATATTATCATCATTGCTTGATTCAGAACCACCACTTTTGGGTAAACCAACAACAAGTCTAATTTTGTTCATAAAATAAGTCTAAATCTTTTGGTTAGTTACAGATACCTTTTCTTTGTGTTGTTTAGATCTTACTTGCCACTTTCTTGTTGTTTTTTTATATACAATGTGCAAAATCATCTCAAAAAATTGGATCCCTGTATGGAGACTGGAAAGACCATATTTGAATTCTCTATGAGTATAACCTATATAAGGGTTTCAAAACTATTCATACTTTTTGAAGAGACACCACACATTGAACAGCTTGGTATGAGTTTTTCCAGATAATACTGTTTGAACTTTTCTATCAATCATTGTAAGTTCAATAACACATAACATAACTAAAATTATACCCAAGCTTCTTTTCACTTTTAATGTACTGATCTTCTTTGAGCACTTTTTTGATTCTGATTCTAATCTTTGATTCTGTTTTGTATGCAAATCTTAAAGGTCTGCAATCGGCTGTGTTGCCTATTTGGAGAAATCAAAAGTCAGCATGACTTTTGATTTCTTGGCAGCAATAACATTAGATTCATTCTTAGTTTCTTACTAGCAGTAAATAATAATTCATTGGATGAATGAGATGAATGGCGTTTTTTAGTTTTATTAGAACTACCATCAAATGCAACTTGTTTTCGACCATGTTGCAGTTGGTTCATTGTCTTTTTTTCTGACAATTAAATATTTGTTAAGCCAATTCACAAACTTCTTTTCTAAGTTTTTGACAGTATAGTTTGCAGATTTCCACCTTTATTTATACAAGTAAACAAATTATAGAACAGCATGCTTAAAATCAACATCTTTAAACTAAGGAAATTTTGGCTGAATAAATTTTAATGTATCTTCAGTAACACTTTTTTTGGAATACCAAGATTGTGTTTTTGGAAAAAACTATGAACACATAAGTTTAATAAATCCATATCTAAATAATTATTATAACAAATTTTTTGTATTTAACAGTTTAATATTATAAAATATATGCCATGTCAATTACTAATTCTCGTTAGTATTTTAATTACTAACAAGAATTAGTAATCGTTAAGCGTTATTAATTAAAATTAAAAGTAACTAAACTACTAACAATTACCAGAAATATGTTGTTGCTATGCAAAAATATGTTGTTGCTATGCAAAGTAAGGTCTCCATTGAAAATTTATCCTTATAAGAAATGTGAACCTCATTTTAATACACGCATTTAATATTGTGTATTTAGCGCAAATAAAAAACTGTTAAAACAAGGTAAATGTAAAAATAGGTTGTTGCTATGCAAAATTAGATACCATAGTAACCAAATCAAAACATATATAAAATCTGAACAACCTAAATCTGAATGAATCTGAAGGACCTAAGGGGACAAGCAATCAATAGAAACTTGATTGAAGCATCATATAGCTCAAATAAATATAAGACAGCAAATTGTGTCAATTATTAGTTACAGTGTTGCAAAAAAAAAATTTTATTTTTTGCGACACTATAACTAATAATTAAAAAAAAAAGATTAAAAAAAAAAAATTATTATTTAATCTGTCATTTTTAAAGTATAACTGAGATAACATGCTATGACAAATTTATTTCAATGCTTTTACTTATCTCTAAACACTCTAAAATAACATGTACTAATTTTGTGTTTTGACAACGCAGATGTGATTGAAATATCAACTTGATGTCACCAAAATTACTTATTTATAATTATAATTATTTTTTTTTCAAATTTCAATATTCAAATGTTTAGAGTCCTGGTAACTAAGAACTTTAATAGAAATAAACTATCAATAAATTTCTCTTAATATATAAAGAAATTAAAACTAAATAAGTTTTCAAGATTAGACAACTAAAACTTTTCGCATTTTGTCTACCTACTGTGCATCAAACAATATTTGTAAGGTTTGTGATAAGCTAAACCCTTCATAAGCTCAACATTAATTTTATCAAACTTTATTAAGACATTGCCAAAAAAATCATATAAGTAGTCTCATAAAATAATTTCATAAAATTAAATGTTTTCAAAATAAAAAGATTGTAGGGTCAGCAAATTAAACTTTTTTTTGTTCTTGTATGTGATTACTGTTTTTCATAATGCTGAATTAGGCCAGAACACAGTGATATAGAAACACTTAAAATTTGGTTTTTCTCTTGAATATTTGATTTTATTGTGTCTTTCTCCTCATCTGATATGGCATAACTAAGTTTGAATCTTGGATCTAAAACTGTACTGTTCAAGTTTTTGTTATATTTATAGCTGGAAAACCTTGAGATAAAATTTTTTTTCAACTCTTCTATTATAGTTTTTATTTCACCTGCATTTTCTGAACCATAGGCAATGGAAGCGTACAGGTACGCTCTTCTATTATAGTTTTTATTTCACCTGCATTTTCTGAACCATAGGCAATAAAAGCGTACAGGTACGCTTCCATTGAAACTATAAATGGTATAATTTGAGACACTGATGCCCTATTTTCACTCATCTCTAGTGTAGCCACCTCAAAATGCTTTAAAACTAAGATAAGCGTCTCAGCTAATAACCATTGGTCTTCATTAAAATTAGAGACATTACACTTTTGATTTCTAATAAAAAATAATGTTAGTGAAGTTTTTTGTTCAACTAGTCTTTCTAGCATGTAAAATGTCGAGTTCCATCTTGTTACTACATCTTGTATAAGTGAATGTTGGGGTAACTTTAGCTGTTGTTGAATTTCATGTAGCATATCCATGGAAGATGAAGAATGATGAAAGTGTGTGACAATTTTTCTAGACTTAGCTATAAGATCATTTATAATTGTTTGCTGTTTGAAAAGCTTATCGGTTATACAAAGCTGAAGAGTGTGGATTACACAGCTTAGAGAATTTTTTTCTAAACCAGCTTCTTTTATGGCTAATTTCATATCAGCAGCATTGTAAGAGAGGACAAAGTACACTTTGTTAGTTGGTATTTTCCATTCATTTAAAGAGTCTTTTAGAAATTTTGATATCTTTACACCTGTATGAGAGCCTGTTATTTTTTTAAGTTGTAGCACAGCTGTCATAGAATTAAACTCTGAGTTTATCCAGTGTGCTGTTAATAAAAGCTTAGATCATTGTGATTTGTAGTCCATCAATCAGTGGTAAAACTCAAAAAATCTGCTTTTGCTACATCATTCATAATTTGTATTTTCATTTTTTTATAAATTAAAGGAACAACTGTTTCAGTCATATGTTTTCTAGAGGGCATGGTATACCTTGGTTCAAGATGCTTAATTAGTTTTTTAAATCCTTGATCTGTAACTAAAGAATACGGCTGAATGTCTAAACATATCATTTCTCCGATAAGCATAGTTATTTTTTGAGTTCTTTGTTCACTCGAAGTCCATTTCCTATGCTTATTAATAGTTTCCTCAAGCTTAGATTGATGTTTTTGATCTAGAATAACTGTAACACTGTTGCTAACGGATACTTTGCTATTATCATTCTCATTTTAGATCTACTTTCTGGAAAACTTTTATATGTTTTGCTTTCATATGCCCTCTTAAACTAGATGTTGTCATTTTTTTGCCAGATGTTCCTCCTCTTGATATTTTCATTTTGCAAAATTTACAAATTGCTTTTGAGCGATTATTTTCATTAATATCAAAATAGTCCCAGATTGGACATTTCGTTGCTTTACTCATTGTTTCTTTAGTTCTAATTTAATAATATCTCTAAATTTAATTCTACGTTAAGAAAGAAAAGTTTTTATTTCATCGCGCACTTATTTTATAAAAGAGTAGAACAAAAGAGAAAGAAAAGTTAAACTTGAATTGAATTGAATTGAATGAATAACGTTGTATAGAATTTTTTTTTTTGCGTCGTTTCTTCCTTTTTTAGATGAGAGAAATAAAAGTTTAATTGAAACAATACTTTGAATAAATGGGAACTGGAAGAGAAAATTGCTTTAATAGCGTTTAATAGATAAACATTTAAAATAAGTATTGTTTTATATTTTAACTTTGTAAAAACATTTGCTAAAAACTTGCCAATTATTAGAAGTAACGGCATTAAAATCTTCCATTCATTCTTTATAAAAAACAAAATCGTTCTAATTCGAACAAAATGACGAAAGTAAATATTTATAAAACGAGCTTTTCAATTGAAGTAATTGCTCTAATTGTCAAGAGAACAATAAAAAAATAAATGGAAAATAAACTTCAAAAATAACAATTTCAAAATGTTTCATTGTCACATGAATGGAATGTGGCATTTCCATAATATATCTAGTTTTAGGGCCGATGTCGATGCATCGGCCAATGCATCGGCATCGGCCTGTACCTATTGGCATCGGTATCAGCCAAAAGTAGGCATTGGTGCACCCCTAATATATATATATATATACACAAATATATATATATATATATATTTATATATACATAAATATATATATATTTATATATACATAAATATATATATATTTATATATACATAAATATATATATATTTATATATACATAAATATATATATTTATATACACAAAAAAAAAATTTGATTCAAACATTAATAAAGAAAAAAGCTTTCACCTAAATTTGCCCATGTGTACTCAAATGCATAAAGAGAATACAAAAGAGCCATATGAATAAATGAAAGAGCAGGACCAACTACAGGAATCAAACCAACTAATTGTGCCTAAATTTAAAAAACATATATATTAATATCTTTAAACATTTTTTTCTATCTAAATATAGGTAAGCTTCCTCAATTTATATATAGATATATAGATACATAAATTAAATAACACATATAGAAATAAAGATTTCCAGTAGTAGTAGTAGTAGTAGTAGTAGTAGTAGTAGTAGTAGTAGTAGTAGTAGTAGTAGTAGTAGTAGTAGTAGTAGTAGTAGTAAACAGAACTAAGTCTACTGAGACAGCATTTTTAACTCTTCTCAAGTTTTGATTATCCTACAGCCAAGTTTAGATTAGCCAAGGTTACCGTGAGAGAGCGAGTTTTTTATTCCAAAGTTACTAAAGCGACTGTGACGTATTTGAAAAAGTGAATTGTAGATTACTTAAAGATTACTTAAAGATTGTGTGCAAAACAGGTGGAAAAATTAGGTTACAGATCTTATTATTATTAGACCTTATTCTACAGATCTTACAGTCTTAATGAAGTTTATATGAAATTTTTTATGATGATTTATGCATATTAACTAACAAAAGTTTGCCATGGCAGAAACAGGCCTTGTTTTTTCTTTGCGAAAAGGCGATTTGCCGAGGCGTTCACCAGTTTCACGCTACGTAAAAACTTATGTCTTATAGAATATTTAAATTACCTTTTGATTGTCGTTAACATGACGTTTATTCAGAAGAAATAAAGTCGTAAAAGCATTTAACCGCAAAGTCGTAAAAGCATTTAACCGCAATTGTAAACTAATAGATTTTTTGTTAAAGAAACAGTTTGTTTCATAATTTTTTTTTGTTGTTGTTAAAAATTAGTTAAAAAAATTAAGTGTTTTAAGTTTTATCTTAAGGAATTAAATACATAAATTCCTTTTAAATATAAAAATTATTTTTAGTTATAATAGTTTAAAAAATGCACGATTTATTTCGATGTAAATATTTTATTAACAAGATATTTTGTTTATTGTTAATTCAATAACGTAAAGTTTTAATGACGTCTGTTATGAAAATAAATTATGATTATGAATATGTTATCGGTAACTGATAAATATAAAAAAAAACTCTTTATTGTTTAAAAACATTATTAAAATAAGTTCACAAACTAAATAAGAAAAAATTTATTAACAGTTAATAAAATAACCAAAAATCAACTGTAAAATCATAAGAAAATAAACAAACATTATTTTATGTTTCATGAAAAGAATATTTTTTTCAAAATAAAATTTATTTCATATTTGAAAAAAATAATAAAAATGATTTTTTAAATAAGAACTTAGATTTTATTTGTAACTTTTGTCATAGTGAGAAAAAAAAAACTGTTTGTATGATTTTTAACGGGTTAATAAAATAACTATAATTACAATGTGGTACTTGAAAAGACGCTAGTGACGCAACATAACTTCTAACGATGCAAAATATATTTGCTGAGTTGAGTTACTTAGAAATGCATTATGCGTTTTTGCTACCCAGCGAAATCTCGTAACAAGGCCTGCAGAAACATTATTTAAATGTTTGCAATACATTAGCAGAAACATTTATTTAATGTTCAATAAACATGTAACAATAGCAAAAAAATTTTAACATCACAAAAATATTTTATGATGTTTTTCAAGTTTATCAAATGCTAAACTTGAAAAACATAAAATATTTTTGTAATGTACACAAAAATTGAAAAAATGTTTTGTTATTGTAAACGTACCTGCTGTGACTATATCGTTAGTTAATATATTTCAAACAGAAGCAACTCTCTTGAATTAAAAATTGTGTCTAGGTGATTAATTTGTTATTTCAAGGTTATATCTGCAGTTATTCCATCTGTTAGATTGAAATGTATATCATTTTTTAATGAAAAAACTATATTTGTATTTCACCTGATGATTGCAACAGCAAAGTTGTGAAAATCACGTAGTTTTATTTTTTACTATATATATATATATATATATATATATATATATATATATATATATATATATATATATATATATATATATATATATATATATATATATATATATATATAGAGAGAGAGAGAGAGAGAGAGAGAGAGAGAGATAGATAGATATATATATAGATAGATATATAGATAGATATATATATAGATAGATATATATATAGATAGATATATATATAGATAGATATATATATAGATAGATAGATACACACACACACGGAATTTCTTTGTAAGAAATAATTAAAAACAACAAAATTATTTTATTGGAGCAAAAATAATTGTCCCTGAAACAGTTCAATTTTGTGCATTTCAAACAGTAGAGTTTATTCTATCCTAAAGCTATTGCTTGAATTCTAATGTTATCTCAAAGCTATTGCTTAGATCTTCAGTTGGATACCAATCAGCTGTATCTCAACTATCAAAAAGAACTCTCAAAAGCAATTTATACCAGATTATTACCAGAAGACCTGAAAGAGAGCTAAAGATTACACCCCATACACAAAGAAGAATAAGACAATAATTGTTTAGCCGAACTATTTACAACAACTAATTAGCTGAGCTATTTGGAAAGAACTAATAACTAAATCTTTATCTATATATATTTTGAAATAACTTCTTCAGTAATTTACCAGCATATGTATCAATATCATGAAATCATTAATTTTTTGAACCTAATTACCACACTCTTCTTGTCCCCAGAGAAACAGAATAATCAAGACATCCCAGAGAAACAGGATAATCAGGACATCCAAATCATTACTGCTTCCATTCTTAAACTTATTCTTACCTAAAACTCTTTGTGATCCAGACAATAAGACATTTCTTTTCTCCAGAACTCACTACTTTCAAAACTACATATTCCTGGAAAATGTTATCTATGATCCCTCACCAAACCCATCTAACTCTCACCCAGATCCCTCTAACTATCACCAAACTTTTTTTCTTACTTATTAGAAAAATATTGGAATCTTTAATTTGCAATTTTCTAAAAGCGTGAGTGAAAAAGCAACAAAAAATTACTACACACTAACAACAACTTTTATATGTTAACACTGAAAAAAAAAATTACCTGAATCAGGAAAAGTATTTCAACTTGTATGCTGAACAAAAAATCAGCCAACATTTTGCTTATTACTTTAAACACACTAAAGAAAAAATATAAATATAATTATATAAAAAATATAAATATATATAATTGAGAAAGTAACTTAAAAATAAGTTTTATGACAATAAACATTTTATTTAATACCATTATTTAATTTAAAATCCTTTTTATATTTATTCAAAAAAAATATTTTCTGATAAAAGCATAATATTCATTAAAGTAGCAGTAAAAAACAAATTCACTGAAGAAGTCTGGTACTGAAGAGGTCAGTTACAAAAAAAACTTAAAACTAAATAGACTTAAGTCTTCTAAATAGACTTAAGTCTTCTAAAAAGTCTTCTAAATAGACTTAAGTCTTCAAGACTTCAAGTTCTTGAAAATTTAGTACCATAGTAACCAGTTGGTTACTATGCTCACATAATGTAGCTAACAAACTAGTTCACAACTTACTAAATAAACAAACTAGTTTTCTTTGTATAAAATATATGTTAAGAGAAACCAAATAGAAAATAAAAATAAAAACCTCTCTTTTGTAGCAATAAGAGATGTTACAGGTCTACCTAACTTTTTCCTGTACGCTACATCAGCAATCTCCTAGATAAAGATTTTTTTTAAATTTTATCAATAAAATAGTATTGTAGAGCCAAACCATCTAAAACAAAAAGAAAAAGAAAAAAAAAAGAAAAAGAAAAAGGGAAAAAAATTTTCTTTTAATAATTAAAAAAATTCAACTAAACTTAACTGTTTTGCTACAAAAAAATATTATTCATAATTTCTAACCAAGAACCAAAAGCAGTTTAGTATTTTACATAGCCAGAACAACGGAACCACCCACAGGTACTTAAATGTGTAAGTCATAGATGGTTCAAGCCATGACCAAATTGTACTCTGCTGAACTTGATTTTTGAGTAGTATTGCTAAGTAAAAAAATATAATAAAGTAATATAAATCTGCATTAAAGTGATATAAACCTGTAGTATAACCTGTAGTATAAACCTTTAATATAAAACTGTGATATAAACATGTGATATAAACCTATGATATTAACCTGTAATATAAGCCTGAAATATAAACCTGCGATATAAACCTGAATTTATTTTAATTCAATCTAATTTTTTATTAGAACATTTATTATGAGGCTTATTATGGGGCTTATTAAGAGGTTTTTCCTTTTTTTTTTTAAACTATAGTAAGCTCTTCGAGCTAACTGCAAGGCAAAGAGGATCTCTTTTTTAATTATTGTTGAACTCTTTCCTAATCCTTTAACTCTTTTAAAATTTCTCTCTTATTAAGTAAGCACTCTACGTTTACCTCCTAATTTTTATTATTGAGATTTATATTAAAAACAAACCTAAACTAAACACTTCTGTATTTATATTGTAAAGTTGAGTTTATTCAGACTTTTTTGTCTGAAAAACTTTGTTTTCCAGAGAAAGAATATTATAAATTATATATGTGTGTGCGTGTCTCTCTCCCCCTCTCTCTCTCTCTCTCTCTCTCTCTCTCTCTCTCTCTCTCTCTCCTCTCTCTCTCTCTCTCTCTCTCTCTCTCTCTCTCTCTCTCTCTCTCCCTCTTTCTCTATATATATATATATATATATATATATATATATATATATATATATATATATATATATATATATATATATATATATATATATTTTATATATATATATATATATATATATATATTTATATATTTAATATATATATATATATATATATATATATATATATATATTTATATATATATATATATATATCACTGACCTATTGTGGTCATATGTACAATAAATTATTAACATGGTTTTTACCTTAAATATGTTTTATAAAACATAATATGCTTTTTACCTTAAATGCTCATACAGAAGTATATTTATTCAAAAAAAATTGTTTTTTTCTGAATATATATACCTCCTACTTAATCTTGGTCCAAAATTTGCCCTATTACAAAAAAATATCCCAATGATACAGACAATTAATCACTTATATGGAAACGTGGGCCTTAAAACTCAAGCGACAAAATAAACAAACACAAGCAGAGACTCTACAAAAATATTTGAAAGTTCTAACTAATTTTTTTAAATTGAAAGATGATTTAACAAAACATCAACACTTTTCTTTACAAAACCTAAAAAAAACATTTACATCTAAAGATATATCCATTTGATAAAGGAACAGATTTTGCTTTATTATACTAAAATGAAGGTAAACTAGAAGAACAAATAAAAAATAGTAAAATTATTGATAACAATCCGACACCCATATTCTCTACTAAACTTCAAAAACTGTTATGTAAACTAAGAAAACAGGGTAAGTTAGACCATGCTACTTATTTTAAAATGTATCCATCAAATCACGCTCCACCTAGATTCTATGGAATGGTCTAATAAACCATAAAAACACTACTCAATGCATCCTTTTGTTTCCACTATTAACACACACCATGGAATATCAAAGTATCTGATTAAAATTATTCAACCAACATCAAATAAAATTATAACTTGACTAATTAATTCAAGTAGTTTTGTCAACAATGCTAAAGAATCAAATACTAATGAAATTCAAGTTTCATTCGATGCAATTAATTTATTTCCATCAGTACCAATCGATGAAGCAATTTCTGTTATTGCTAACATATTGAACAATGATTTTGAGGATTTAAAAGCTAAAACTAAATTAACTCTTGTAGATATACACCAGTTAATAGAAGTTTCATTAAGCAAGTGTTATTTTTTACATCAAAAAAACTGAACTTTACCGAACTCAGATCCAATTGGTTTATCGCTGATGGTAGTCATAGCTGAAGCATACTTGCAAAATATAGAAAAATGAGCCCTTAATATAACCTTTGTTAATTCATTCCAACCAATAACTTGCAAAAGATTTGTGGATGATACCCATGCTCGCTTCGATTAGAAAGAAAAACAAGAATTATATCTTAAAACTTTAAATGAACCTCTCTATAAAATATACTGTTGAACTTGAAAACGAAAGAAAACAACTTAACTTTTTAAATATTATTACAAATACAATGAGCAGATTTTATGAGTTTTAAGTACACTGTAAGGATGCGATAATCAATGTTCAAATAAATCTTTAACTCTTTCGCTACTGCCGTTTTAACAAAAAGCTTTTTGCTGTGACCGCACATTTTTTTGAATGAAATTTGGATGACATAACATTGACAACTACTTAAAATTCGAATTTTTAAAATCATAAGAAACTGTATATCAATAGAAAGTTAAACAAATGAACTTTTTCATTAAATAAGTTTTTAACACACATCACTAAACAATAAGAAAAGCAAAGTACTTAAAAACCATTGTTTTTATAAAAAGTAAGTAAAAAATAAAGTCCAAAACAAAACACATTAAATGTATAAAAAGAACACTTTTTTTATTGCCCTTTTTTGTAATTACTTAGCTAAATACCCATTTGCTTCTAAAAGTTAAATTTTACAGTGCTAACGCTGCTTTATCTTTTTAATTGTGAACTAAATTTAAAGAAATTTTTTTATCAAGGATTAGTCGAGATTTTTTAACTTTGTCAAGTGATAACTAATTATAATTACACATTATGGCTCATACTTGTACTTAATTATATAGAGAACTAGTTATACTTTAAGAAAAAACAAATTATTTGTGTCTGGAATACAAATTTATGCACAAAACAGAACAAATTATGAAACATACTCCAAAGCCGCTACCAGTGGCTTGCGGTCATAATTTAAAAAATCAAAAGCCGTCATCAGGGGCTTGCAGTAGGGAAAGAGTTAAAGGATTTTTATGTGGAGCAAAACAAACCTGCTCTCAAAAAAATCTCTCACAAGAAACTGATTTCCTCATAAATACACTTATATCATAAATGGTTATAACAAAAGTAATCTTATCTTACAACCAAAAAACTTAAAATAACCAAATTACACCATGTTTCAAAAAATACTAAGGTAAAAAACTAGGTAAAAAACAGTTTGTTCAACTGCCTCGGATACCTAATATTGACCCAAAACTCCAAAGAGAATTTAGAAAACAAAACATTAAAGCTATATTTACTTTAGCTGATTTAAATAACATATTATACAACAACAAAATAAAACTACATCTGAACTCAAATTGTTTAACATGAGCATTTAAGTGTTTACCAACTTGAATGCTCATGCGGAAGTATATATATATTGGCGAGACCAAAAAGAAACTCATTTAAAAAAGTGTGAAACACCAAAGAGCCTTTTAAAATCAAAAATGGTCAAGTTCAGGAGCTACAGAACATTCTAGGACATGCTGTGGTAACATTGATTGGACCTAAGATCTTGGCAGTCATTCTAGACTACTGGATAAAAAAAAATTAGAATCCCTGGAGATTAAAAAAGCAAGAGTTTGACATGAGATATTCATGAGGTTTGGGCCAGTTGCCCTCAATCAAGATGGCAGGGGTAATGTTAAAACAAAAACTTAGGGACCAGTTTTGAAAAAATTAACTGACACCACTATTATATTATTTTTTTGGTTTTTATATTTTACGCCTTTTAATGTCTTCTTTTTTTAACTGTTTTATGTTATTTTGTAAAGTTTTTTTATGACGCTGACTACAATAGGTCAGCGAAATATTGTCGATATACTATTATATGAAAATATATTTTAAAAATAGTTATACGCTGCCTTTTTTATTGAAACCAACTTGTATATTTATAAACATATCGTATAATAAGAATATAACTTTTAAAGATATATATATATATAAATATATATATATATATATATATATATATATATATATATATATATATATATATATATATAAATATATATATATATGGAAAATTTTTGTTTAGTCATTTGTTTTTATGATTTGTTATAAGGTACTTATTTCCATGCATGCATTTTGAAATTATTTAAGATTTTTTATTTAATAAGTTTTTTAAATTAGTTTTTAAATAACTTTTTCTTGCAAACATAAATAATATTTTTGAAAAAATATTATAGACAGAAGTTGTTTTTAGGATAGACCAATTAAATTTAATCACAATAATTTTAGAACAAACCAATTTAATTCAAAATTATTTTTTTCCTTTTAGGTCCTAAAAAAACTTTGACAGTCTCTTTTGAGAATTTTTTATGTTTAAAAGATTGTTTGTGGTTAGCATAACATTCAAGTTAAAGCTGTACAAAAAATTAAAAAAAAAAAAAAAAATGGCAACAACATTTCAATAGTTAATATAAATAAATTTCTAAAAAAAAAAATACTAACAATTGTAATTGCAAAACATAAACTCATTCGCCCAATGAATGGAAAATGCTTACCAAAAAATGTTATTTACAAATGCATTGATTCCTCTCAAAATAATCTTAATAAACTGTATATTGGTAACAGTTTAAACGAGGGTGAATGAGGGTGAGCAAGGGTAAATGGAAAAAATGCAAGCGTAAAACATAAAAAGTCAAATGAAAGATTAATTTCAGATAAAACAGTTTTTTTTCTTTATATAGATACTAAATAAAATATATGAAAAACAAACTTACAAGTTACAAATGTCAAAAGATATTTAACAGCAGGAACTACAAAATATTCAAAAAGCACCATGCTGAGCTATAAAACAATTGTTTTTAAATTAGACCTAAAATTTATAATACTATAAAAATATATAAAACTAAAAACCTAATAATAATAATAATAATAATAATAATAATAGTAATAATAAATAACAATACCTAATAATAATAATAAATAATAATAGTTTCTTATATGGTGTATTATATATATATATATATATATATATATATATATATATATATATATATATATATATATATATGTTATACTTTATATAAATATATATATTAAAAAATATATATATATATATTATACTTGATATATATTAAGTATGTTAATATCAACTATAGCAAACCAGTTTTTCTTTTAATGCTATTCACCTCTCTAAGGTTAAGGGTCTTCCTAGCCACTACAGGCTAGGAAGCTACTTTATTGTAGTTAAAACCCACTCTTAACTTTTTTACCATACCAGAGTTATGTCATTTTTCAAATAAAGACTCAAAAAAATATAACTCAATATTATATATATAACGTTATACAAATATTTAAGGTGATAAACATCATTTATTTGCTGATAAGAAATATTTAAATTATAATCGCGAGGGAATAGATTGCCATTTAAAACAATAGAAGTTAAAAGTATTAACTCATTTAAAGTTAAGCTAGACTTAATTGAGTATATTTGACTTTTTTTCATTTTGTCTGTAATAGATTTAACATTGCATTATTATTATTTTATTTTACTTTTAATTTGATTTATATTTCATATTTAATTGCAATTTTGATTGACCTAAATTATAAAGTGAAGGACTTTATTTTATGTATATTTTTTACTTTATTAATCTCACCAAGGAAAAGCCACTTTAGTCTTGCCACTTCAGTCAAAAAAGCTGCTACTTTTATTTTTATTTTTTTTTATTTTGTTATTTGTAATTTTATGTAAGTGTAATTTTTTACTTCTCTTTTTTAATTTTTCAAAGTTGTTATTTTTTTTATAATAAATTTTAACTAGTTTGTTAAATGTTAACTTGTTAGTTTGACTAGAAAAATCTTAAACAATCAAAATACCAATCTCATATCCCTTAAACACCTTGTAAAAAAAAAAAAGAAACAAATTAAGTTCAGTTCAACCATGGACATGGTGGGGATTGATCTTAGTACTTCTCTATAAGAAGGCAAGCACTCTACCTCTTAATATATGTACTATATAATATATTTATATTAATACAAATGTGAAATATATATATATATATATATATATATATATATATATATATATATATATATATATATATATATATATATATATATATATAAATTTCCTTACCAATAACAAACCTCCATTCAAGAAACAACATTGTGCAATCATTGGTAAAACTTTTTTTCTTCTAAATTTATACTTAAACTTTTTTAAGTTTATAGTTATTATCAAAAATCATTGAAGATTTGATGTAAAACAACAATCTGAGGTAACTAAGAACAAATAGCATACTTTTTTGTATCATTTGTGTTATGCTTTCGAGAACTTGCCTGTTCATTGTCAATGTTAATAACAACTCCAACACCTAAGAATGAATCTCGAATGCCATGCAAAAAACTAAAAACTGAGGCAATATTCATAGCATGATTTTATAAAAGTTTAAGAATTCTAAAAAGAAATAAAGCAACTCTTAAAAACACTCTTTGGTTAATCATATTTATTACAAATCATTTATTAGCTCTCATTAAATTTCATTTGATCTAAACTTACCAGACTTAAGAATGACTTCGAGATATTAAAACAAAAATTTTTTTTTAGTTTTAATAAATTGTCTAAAGAAGATTTTAGTAAATCTTTATCAGGAGAATAAGAATTTGTTAAGTCTTCTTGTTTGCTAAAAAAATAAAATAACCACCATCTTTAACCACTAAATAAAACTGTTTAAGAAATTAAATCAATTTTTTCTATACATAATATATATCTATATATCTATATATCTACATATATATATATATATATATATATATATATATATATATATATATATATATATATATATATATATATATATATATATATATATAGAGAGAGAGAGAGAGAGAGAGAGAGAGAGAGAGAGAGAGAGAGAATTGATTTAATATATAATATATATTAATATATAATATATATATATGAATATATATATATATATATTTATATATGTATATATATATATACATATATATACACATATACATATATATGTGAGTGAGTGTGTGTTTTAGTACTCAGACTGAGTACAAATTCTTGCACTCAGAACAGTTCTTACGTCTCAGTGCACGAATTTTTTTAATGAGTTATTTTGCTAGATTTTATTTGTTTAATTAGAATATTATTTTTTATTTGATTTTTATTTTATTTTAAGAATTTTGTTAGCATATAAACTACCATTTGAAAATTTAATTTACTAACTGAACTAACATTAAATTGCTAAACAAGCAACAAACAAATTTTAACTCTAATTATTGGGAGAGTTTGATTTTTAGATAAATCAAGAGCTTAGTTGTAGTCCTTAGTTTGTCTTAAAATTAAAAACAATAAGAATATATATTGTGAATGAGTCAAAAGCACAATATCAAAAAAACATAAAAAGCAGTAAAGTACTAACAATTTTTTTTTTTGTATATCACACTATTAAAATAACTATAATAATTATGACTATTTATTATTACATTATATAACCTATTAAATTATATACGCTTAAACGCTTTTTGCAGTGTATTTAAAATATATCGTTTTAATGTTAGACGCTTTAAATACGCTGCAAAAATAGCGTGTAAGACTCTAACACGCAGACTCTTACATCTTTTTAATAAGAAAGCTAACACGCGTTACTTGGAAGTTTCTTATCATAAAAGTTCCAAGAACTTTTTTTTTTTTTTTTCGCTGTTTATATAAAAATAAAATAATAAAATTACAATGAAACTTTTACGTTACACAAAGAATATATATAAAACAGACAGGGGCTCAAAGAAGATACGGATGACTGGTGTCACCACAATCAAAACTACATAGAGCCCCTTCACAATAACATTTAAAGCCCACATGGCTTTAGTAAATTTACAATAAAATATTTTTTCTGAAAAATACTACGTGAAGAATAAAACTCAATAACATAATTTACAATAACATTTAATAACATTTAAAGCCCACATGACTTTAGTAAATTTACAATAAAATATTTTTTCTGAAAAATACTAGGTGAAGAAAAATAACTCATATATACATCCTCATATGTACACATACACATACACAAACACATATACAAACATACTTGCACACACATATATAAACATACTCGCATATATATCAGAAGTTTAGGAGATGCAATTTCATTTGTCGTTTAAAAAAGGAAGTGCTTTTCAAATCTTTTATATTGTTATTTTTTAATTGATTCCATAATGACGGACCTTGGTTAATAATTGAGAATTTTGACACTTGTGATTTTACTCTGCTCAATTGATAGTTATGGTTGCTATTTGACCGAAGATTATATTTTTGTGAAAACGCCAATGTAAAAATATCAGCAAATACTTTTGGCAGCAAGTTATTCTTATATTTATACATAAATATTAATATTTGAAGCGAATTAAGTTTTGATATATTTAACACATTCATGTATTTCATTACAGAGGAAGGGTTTTCTAATCTTTTTAAATAGTTAACCGCTTTACATGCGTGGTTTTGTAGCCTCTGTAATCTTATTAATTTAGTTTTGTGTGTGTTAGCCCAAACAATATTAGCGTAAGAGAGATGACAATGAACAAGACTGAAGTAAAGGTTTTTGCGTGATTTATAATCAAGAAAGGCCCTAGATTTATATAATACACTTATAGCAGATGATATTTTTGCTTCAATAAGACTAATATGTTTTTTCCATTATAGATTCTCATCAAATGTTACTCCCAAAAACCTTGTATAATTTACTCGATTTATTTCATTTTTATTAATTGACAGTATTGACAACTTTAACGGAAGATTAGTTGATTGTCTTATTTTATGGAAGAGAGTAAAACTTGTTTTTTCACAATTTAATGATAAATTATTAGCTATAAACCATTGGTTAAAGCTTTCAAGTTCAGTGTTCATTGTTTCGAACAATATTTTTACATCAGAATTGTTGTAGAATAAATTTGTATTGTCTGCATACATAATTGACGATATTTTATGAGAAGCTTTATTCATATCATTAACATATATTAAAAATAATAAAGGTCCCAAGATTGATCCCTGTGGGATTCCGTAATCAATATCAAGAGCTCCTGACTCCTCCAGGACAACAAACTGTTTTCTATTAAAATGTATAAAGTACTAAAAGTTAGATAAATGAAAGTAATTTTTGGCGCTTACGTTTGATACTTTTTCCTTCAATTTGATTGCGCGAGCAAATTAAAAACACAATCAAACAGTTATTTTCCTTCAAAAATAATAACTGTTAAAATTTTGTTTATAGCGGTAAAATAGAGTTTAGAATAGGTACCAATGGTTTTCAACTTTTTTAGAAAAATCAATTGCTTGAAGCACTCACTCTAGTTTATGTTTCTTAATGAAATCTATGTAAAAATTAAATAAAAATAAGATAGAATCGAGAAGACTTGCAACATAAAGTTTTATGGTCTTATGGTCTTAGTTTTAAGGTACTCTCGCTTGAAGAAATTTGCTTCAAGCGGGAGTACCTTTATAAGACCATAAAACTATAATGTGCAATATTGGAAAGTTGCAAGTCTTCCCGATTCTATTTTATTTTACTTTAATTTTTACATATAATTCATTATAAAACAAAACTAGAGTGAGTTATAATTAATGAAATTTTAAAACAAGTTTTAAAACTTTTACAAGTGTAAAACATTTTTCCGCGTATTTTCAGATATATTGAAACGTAATGTATTAATTTTTTATTTTTTTAAGTTGTCTAAACGTTTTTGGGTTCTGTAAAAATGGGTATTTTTACATAAAAGCCATATACTTAGATGAACTTATGAAAATAAAACATTTATAAATAAAATTATTTTTTCTTAAATGTTGCAACTTATTTGGGTTTAGATAGACAGTTAACAAAAAATATTTCAAGTAATTTTGTTTTTTTAAGGCTGTTTATATGACCCCAGTTAGACGGGCTGCTAACTTAAATGAGATCGCGTCATGTTAAATATTTACCTATAAAAATGAAACTTGTTTTCATGACAAACAGGCCGAATAACGGCCCGGATTACTGAGATCTCACCTAATTTTAGTGGGATCCCACTCAGGTGAGACAATTTTTTTCTATATAAACTCAGACTAGTGAGCCATTTTTTCTAGTTTATTAGTTATTATTATTTTAAATAGTTATTATTTTTTAGGTCAGCCTGATTACCCGGGTCAGCCCAATTTATATAAACAGCTCTTAAGTAAAAAAAAAAATTATCTTTTCAGATTAACATAATGCAGAAAAAATTTAGAGCAGCCGTGGCGCAGTGGCGGCGCACTTGCCTCAGAAACAAAGAATCCCCGGTTCAAACCCCACCTCTGGGCAAGTTTTGCGACATCGGCTTATAAGGAGGCATGAATTTCCGATTAAATGTTCATCCGCGGTGCTCTGCATAAGTACTTCTTATTATCTCACAGTAAGGACTTCTTGGGGCACCTAAATAAAATTGAAAAAATAAATAAAAAATCAACCGGTAAAAAGTTTTGTTTAGGTTTACTTATTTTTAATGACACATTTGTTTGTAATTCTACAAAAAAAATGGCGTCTTTATTGAGCGGTTTATTTATGTCAATTTGTCAAGCTTATTTTTTAAATAAGATAGTCACTAGTTGACTTTAGATTTTATTTTATTTTTAAGTTAACACTTATTTTCATATAATCTACTCCAGCTCGAAGCAACATAATTAAAAAATTAAGAAATCATTTAGGTTTTAGGTTAGATTATCAGGAAATAAAAAGTGAATCGTTAAAATCAGATTTCAAGAATCTTTTAAAATCATGAGTGTTTATTTGCACCAAGTACAGAAAGTATTATTTTCACAAGATTTCGCTTTTTTTGACAATTCATAACAATAGTAATTTACAATAGAATAACCTCTTTGTAATTTACCACATTTGTTCTTAAAACTTTATTAAATTGGTAACGTCATAATTTACAGGGAGATGAAAATTTTAAGGTCTTAATTTTTTAAGGTCTTAATTTCTCGCTGTACAGGATTGAATGAGTAAAAAACCTCATTTATCATCATCTTTAAAAATAGTACAGTAGTCAGGAAAACAAGCTTGGCCGCATCAATTGAACGAAAAAAGCTTTTTTCAATTGTTTTGCCAAATAAAATATTACTTTTTAAGCCAGAATGAGCTTTTAAAAATCTTTTTTAAAAGTTCGTTCTGTCTTTAAAAGTAATATTTTTAAAGTCATTATGACCCTTCATTATGGCTCTGAAAATGTTAAGTTTTAGCTTCTTCTTCTTTTTTTTTCAAAAACAGTTATTTTCAAACTACGATACTTTATAAAAAAAATTAGAAAAGCTCAATACTTTTTTTATTTTAAACAGACATACTAATATAGTGTTTTGATGCACCACTGTCATAAGTTCCTCATTTGTGTGTGACCACTGCCATAAGTTTCACTTATGGCAGTGGTGCAGCAAAACAAAGGAAAAGTACAACTCTTTTTGGACTTCAGGCAGCTGAACACGTTTATTGAAGCTTTCACAGCAACAATTTCAAACGACGGAAATTTTCTAAAGTTACTAAAAAGCTAATCAGCAATTGTAAACAGTTCAAATTGATGTATCCTACTCTACAAAGTTACTAGATATAAGATGTTGTGTTGCCCAAGGGTCTATACTAGGATCACTTCTTTTTCTCATTTATGTTAATGATTTTCATAATGCCTCAAATTTAATAACAGTAATGTTTGCTGATGACGCAAACCTTTTTCTGTCCATTAATAATATCTTGAAACTTTTTTATGACATGGAGCTAAATAAAGCTTCAAACTGGCTCTCTACAATCAGCAACGTCATTTTCACATAGTTTAAGTGCTTAGCAGCTACAAGAAAAAAAGTACAGAACACTCTTCTTTTAATCTAGCATTTATTATAGTCGTCTTATTTCCTGATATTACTTCGGAGCTGATTTAGGTTTAGTTTGCAACTTTGCTGATTTAGGTTTAGTTTGCATCTTTAGGTTTTACAATTAGCTAGTAAAATAGCATTACTTTAAATAATTTAAATAATTATTTAAGTAATGTCTGAACCATTTTTGTAATTTCAATCTACAATTATTGCATTGTACTTAGTTCTCTTTTGCCTCCAAAATATAAATTTAATAAAATGAAAACATTCTGCAAATAACTCATTAGGAGAACCAATTGGGAGATAATGTGATTGCAATCATTCACTTTTTTGTTTGTTTCAGTCACAAAACAACTCTATCAGTCCTGATTCTATTATTTAATGGCGGATATGTGAATGTGCGGCCGTGGCGCAATGGTTAGAACGCTTGCTTTATAGGCAGGAGATCCAGGTTCGAAACGAGCTCTGGACATATTTTCGCGTCACGGCAAGGAAGGAGGCGTGAATTTCCTGGTTAAATGCACTTCCGCGGTGCTCTGTGACAAGACCGTTAGGACTTCTTGGGGCACCCAAAAAAAAAAATTATTTAAGTCCAATGCGTTGTAAATATTCTCGAAAAACGAGACTGCGTTTTTTTAAGGAAAAGATAACATTATAATTCAATAAATTTATCAACAGTCTCGCAATCACAGATATCTTTCTAATTCACAATATCATATGTAGCATTTTCTAATATCATTAACCCATTTACTCTTTTCATTATCTGAAAGTCTGTTACATTATTTCCGCAAATTGGCACTGCAAGAATGTTTGGAAGCAGTTCTTAGGTCGGAGTAAACATTGTACCAAAATAAACGCCAAAGAAATTAACATAAAGAAGGTTTATGTTTGCTCCAGACAAGCCAGTTTTGAGCACGTTTTCTGTCTCGATGTTCAAAATACTACTTCAAAATACCTTCAATAAATTTTTTGATTATTGCCATTTTAAGACAATAATCGAATGAAAGTCAATATAAAATTCTGACAACATAATAGTTTTATTTGACTGAGATGGAAATTTTGCTGTGAGGAATTTACTGTCATGTTTTTCGCTTGGCTGATTAACAGAACCACTATTTAATTTAGAGTCCAGGTTCTGAAAAAATTTTTTAAAAAGATAAAAAATCTTAGATGATGCAAGACTTTCCTATCCCTTACCACCCAAACCCCTATGATCAACCATATCATAACTATTATCACGTGTATTAAAAACTAATTTATGATCTACAGTTTAAATAGAAAAACTTGCAACAAATTATTGCAAGTAAAATACTTTTCAATAATGACATCAAAATATGCAATTAGAAAAGATTTTGATAAACAATGGGGAGAGAGAAAATCTAAGTTTGCCTGCATACTCCCTCTTATGTGAACTATCTATGTTGTAATATAATTTTACAATACTTTATATTATATATTTTTATTACAATACAATTATTTTAATTACAATACTTTATATTATATATTTTTAGATGTAGTGTGGAATAGTTTGTAACAGCATTTTGTATGATATAAACGTTGAATTTTAAAATTAGATTTTTAGACAAACTTTTGGTAATTTAGGGTTCCAAAATAGGGTTTGAGGTTCCACTTTTATTATTAGTTCGGATCACATACTTTTTTTTTTCAAATCTTACCAAATAAGAGGTTGTGCAATTAGCAATTCAATAAAAATCACCTTAGTATAATAATAATAATATATTAGTGTAAGATAGATAGCTTGTAAAACGACGAATTTAAATATTCATTACAGATAAATTTATTGTTTTATTATTTTATTGGCTTTGAGCATTTCATATTTATGAGATTTATATTCATTATTCTATTGGATTTGAGCGCTTTATATTTTCAATTTATTTTGATTGTAGTAAAAAAGAATAAAAATATAACTGAAGAAGATATATATATATATATATATATATATATATATATATATATATATATATATATATATATATATATATATATATATATATATATATATATATATATTATATATATATATATATATATATATATATAATATGTTTATGACTGCCATCTTCACTTTTTTTTTCTTTCAATTTTTATTTTGTTTTCAAATTCATCTTTTTCTAATTCATCTTGTTGTATCAAATTAAAAACGCGTCTGTATTTCCTTTTTTTGTGCATTATTTTTCTTTATTTTTTTCTTTTACCAATAAATGCAGAATGCAGTGTGCAGAATGTTCAAAAATTGACAATAAATCGGTAAAAATAAAATGAAAATTATATTTCAATCATAAAATTTAAAGCATTCAAAATGCCTTTTTTAAAAATTTTTGGAAAATGTCAAAATAAATAAAATGGAAGTCAACAAAAAAGCAGTAGATTGAAAAAAGAATTATTTTAAAAGTATTGATGAAGAAACGATTCATAATTAAGTAGAAAACCATCGTTTACAAGCTTTTTTAAAGATGAAATACTAATTATTTCAAATATTTTACTTTCTTTTAAAATTTTTTTTTAGTTTTTATACAGAGTTTTGCGAAAGAAAGTATAACATAGAAAGTTTGGTCATTTTTCTTACTATTGAATAGCGGCTTCACTAGCGCCCTTCTTCCTTAACAAAATATATTGTTTGCAGAACAGAGCGCAAAAGTAATCCATCTAGCGAGAGTGTTTTAATAATCTTTGTCAGATACCTCTAACTTTTTTAGATAATGTTCTAAGTTGTTTGGAATAAAACAGGGAAGAAAATTTTTCCGTCTAGTTGTCCTATCCATTTCGCGGAAATTCTTTAATTTAGATGAAAACCGCATGAAATTCTAACGTGGTCATTGTAATAACAAATCAACGGAAGCCGAATAAGCTAAACAAAAAAAATGATTTTACAGATTTATTCTTTTTTTAAACTTACTAGTTTTTACAATTAATGTAGATGTGGCAAGTACTAAACACTGTACAATACAAGATATAAGTTATATAGTTGAATAAAATACTTTTATGTAAAAAATTGTTTTTTTAAAACTATAAAGTACGAAGTGGTCTGTAATTTTATTACTAAAAGAAGAATGGGAATTAACGTTCAAAATGGAATCCATATATCTCACGCTCTTTCTTACACTTACGAATCGTGTCACCGTCAGTGGATCGTAAAGGATCAAGGTGACTGCTACCTCTCTGTGCTTAATTTTTTGTTTAAATATATGTTCAATAGTATACTAATTGTTTATTGCTAGTTTATTTTCAATTTATATAGTTTCAAGTTGCTAAATAAAATCAAAGTTGGATAAATGTGTTTTCTGCTATCGAATTTTCGCTTTAGTGTAATCGTTTAAATTGTTTGCCATATTAGCAGTACTTAACCTTACTATATATTTATGCTAAATTAGTATACTTTAAAAATTCAATTATCGAAATAAACAATTGTTGATGTGTTCTTTGAAATCACCCTAGAATTTTATTTAACTTAAGCTTATGTAGTAAAACAGTTAAAATGTATGTGCTTGACTTTTTAAAAGCTAACAAACAGTCAGATTCCTTTTGAATATTGTAGAATAAACATTATCAACGAAAAATATTCAAATGCAACAACTCTTGAAGTGCTAAGTATTAAGAATTAATATATATAAAAAAATGGGTGTACCAATTTTTAAACTTGATAATAAAGCAAGATGTGTCAACAATACAGTCTCCAAATTTTGATTATATAAATCTTATATGTAAATCAAGGTTCATACAGCCTATTACATTTTTAATTACATTTATAATATTTTATTCCAGCTTATTTATACTTCCAAGTATTTTTATTTTTTAAATATTTAGTTCTGAATAAAGCAGACCTTAATCAGATAAAATCATTTTTATCTTAAAAAAATGTTTTCTTTTTCTTTTTTCCATAATTTAATCAACAAAAGCAAAGTTTAATATTAAACAAATAATTGAGTATAAATATAAATCATAATATAAAATATAAATCATAAATAGAATCATTCTTTGATAGTTAACAATGATTTTTTTTAAATTAACTGCATTATTTACTTGTACAATTTTTTTTTTAATATAATTTTATGTTATATTTTACTTTATTTAAACTTTATATACAGCTACTAATAATTAGCCAAGTCAAAATTACATTTTCCAGAAGTTCTCATTTGTATCTCAGTGTAGTGTTATCAATGACATTTTATATGTAATGTCTTCAAATTATTTTAGTGTAAAACATAAATATGTTAAACAATACGGTGTTTTCTAACCAACATTTTTTAGATGCCTGGTGGAATCACAGTAAAAGATGCAAGCCCTCAAGAATTTGTAAAAGCTTTTGCTGGACACCTAAAAAAGTAATTATATATTTGTTGTCTAACATTGTTAATAAAATAAATATTTATGTAAGCATAAATGTAATAGATTATATATGTATTTTGGTGGAAGTTTATTTGATTTACTGGTTTTGGAGAAGGTTAGTTATCTTAGTGAATTTTTAGTTAGTTATCTTAGTGAATTTTTAGTTAGTTTTCTCAGTGAACTCTTAGTCAATTAAAAAACAGCTAAAATAAATCATAGTTTAAATCACCTGTGAATTAAGTACACCTCTGCCTGTATTTTTACTTGAATTTAATTTCAATTTAGTTTTCCCTTACATAAGTGTAGGGATGTACTGGAATTTATGTCTTTTAGTTGAATTGGCTTCTAGCTGGAATTAAACAAATTTTTTACTTTTTTTTTATGATATAGGACACAGGCTGTGTAAATAAATCAAAAAATTATTATCCTACAGAGCAATGAAGAACTATAGGTAAACCTAGGTAAAAAGTTCAAATGTAATTTAATTTGCAGCAATAGAAGTACTGCAAATACATTTGCAAAAATTACATTTTTATTTTTTACTAAGGTTCACTTTTTACCATGGTTTACCAGTTCTTCATTGCTCTGTAGGATAATGATTTTTTGATTTGTTTACATAGCCTGTGATACTTGTCATTAGAAAAAAAAGGTTTAATTTCACACAAATCCCGGTACATTCCTACATGAGAGACAAATAAAAGATGTTTTACACAATGTTATAGTAAAATAAATTTCACCTCTTTACTTACAATAAGAAGACAATGGATTGAGATTCATGAAAGCATAATAACATTTGTTAAATAGTTGAATAACAGTGTGTGACTAATAAATTTTATGAACAGAAATACTGTTAATAGTGATTGACCGATAATCGGTTTGGGCTGAGTTTTGATTTGAACTGAGATTGAGTCTTCAGTTTCTTTACTTTTATAAATTCTGTCAAAAGCAAAATTTCAATTTAAAAGCATACTAAAAACTGAAAATTTGTTTGATTTCAAGTTGTTGTTTAAGTAAAGTTATTATTTTTTAAAATTTTGACAATATTTTACCTATTTCAAATGAAATTTTAAGCCTATAGTTCAAAAAATACTTAATTTTTTAGTTAATAGCATTTAATAATTAATTTTAGGTCCCATTATCTACCTAATTAATTAGAGTTGTTGAAACAAAAAATTTATTATTTTCTATAAAATATCTTTAAAATAAGACTATGAAAACATCACTTCCTGAATTTGTCTATTTTGTCTACATTTCTCAGATAATAGCTCCTAAATAGAGAACAAGGATATAAGTGGAGAAAGATATGATATGATGTATTAAAACAGATATAATAGAAACGTGCTTTTTTAAATGTCTGGAAATACCAATCTCAAAATTCCAGAACAGAAGAAAAACCAACAGCCCACTAACAAAACTGTCCATCACCAAGAGTAACAAAAAAGTAAAACTGCATTTAACTTATTGTATTACATTATTACAAATTAAATTACAATTTTTAGTTATTTTTGTAGGTTTTTCTATGAGTAGTTTTATTTTTCTTATTTATGATTATTGCTCTATTATTATTACAGATGAAAAAAAGTTGTCAAAAAAATTACTCTCAAATCTAATTAAACGCTAAATCCCATTTTCTAATGAAATTAATTTTGTTTGACTGAAATTTCAGTTTTAAATTTAAGTAAATTTTTTGCTGAAATTTTGGTTTCCAATGAAACTAATATACCTGAGTTTAAGTTTATTTTGATGTTAGAGAGTTTCCTGTTCAGCCTATCACTAATTTTTAAGGTAAAAAAAGGTGTTGCAAAGAGTTTAAATAAGCTTGAGTTAATAGATAGGATAGAGATAATAGATTATCTTATTTCTTATATACTAATTTAGCCATCTAGTACAGTTAATCTGCAAATACAGTATTGAAATTTTCTAATATCGACTGAGATATTATTCTAGAAAAATGTTGTGTTTATATGAATGCCTGTATTGAAACAAGCAATCACTGGGTTTGTGATGACAGAAAAAGAACTAAAAAATAAACTTGAGAATTTGTAGGTTTTGTCTGATGCACACTGTTACATAATTATAGATTAGCTATTTGAATCATTGTCGTTTTTATCTTATTAAATAAAGAGCAACTTTAGTGTTGTACTCATGCATTACAAAGTAAATGTTAATTTATATTAGATATCGCAAGAGGAGATGTCAAAGGCTTTAGCTACTGATGGTGATATAAATATTTCCAAAGAGTACTGAAAGGACTATTTTTCTGAAGCACCTTCTTTTTTTTAATTTTGAAAAATAATTTGACTAGTGTGCAATATAAGTTTATTGGTTTAACAATTGAGGCACAATACTTAATATAAATTTAATTGACCGCAATTTGCATTTATTGAGAAATAGGTTATAAAAATCATTACTTATGTTTTAACTTACAATATTATAAACATATAATTCAGTTAAAATTTGATATTTAAGACTTGTTACTCTTGTCAATATATTTATAAATGTTTTAAAAACATGGTCTGTAACAATGATTAACAATTTAACTGACATTATATAATAAATGATCTTAGTTCAAATTTGGGCAAAATTTTTAAGGAGTTATTTTTAGTGTAAAATTAGTTGCTGTGGCAATTAAATTACAATGGCAAATTTTATTTTATTATTATTGAATAACGTGATTAATTGTTAAACTTGTAATTCTCTGAATATGTTTTTGCACTTTTTTTTATAGAGGGAATAAGTTTAAAGTGCCTGAGTTTGTTGAGATAGTAAAAACTTCAAAAGCTTGTGAACTTGGACCTTCTGATCCTGATTGGTTTTATATCCGTGCTGCAGCTGTTGCAAGACATATTTATTTAAGACCAAACCTTGGTGTTGGTGCTATTCGTAAAATCTATGGTCGTGCACAAAGGAATGGGACAAGGCCATCACATTCATGTCTAGGATCAGCCTCAATTGCTCGAAAGGTCTTACAATCACTAGAAGCAATGAAACTTGTTACTAAAGATGCAGCAGGTGGACGTAGCCTAACTCCCGCAGGTCGAAGGGATATGGATCGAATAGCTGGACAGGTTGAGAATATATCTTATTTGAATGTATTTTTTTATTTATTTCATTTCTCTTATCTAATCCTAATTTCATTTATCTTATTGTATCTTATTTAATGTTGTTGTTTTTTTCTTTAGGTTGTGAACAAAGTTTAAAGATATATTACATAGTTAATATCAAAACCGTTGTTTTTTATGTTTTAATAATTGATTCCAGTAGCAAACGGGACACTAGCAGTCATTAAAAAATACTGGTAATTTGTAGTTATAAAACACTATGTAAAGGTTTTTTTCTATCTTATATTTATATATGTATATATATTTATATATATCCCATACCAGTTGAGTGACTACTAAAGTCCTATATATATGCTGGGTATAATCTAAATAAGTATAATCCCATAAGTATAATTAGACTGTATATTATAGAGGTTAGAATTAATACTCTTCTTTTTTGAACAATTCTTTAAGAAAGGCGCGTTATTTCATTTTCGTTTTTACAGGTTTTATTCCCGTTCGATCCAGATGGTAGTCATTAAAAAGGTGATTTTAAGAAGAAGAAAAATTAACTATATTCAAGTGTTTATACAGTTTCTTGAATAAAATTAAGTTATTAAAAAAATAATAAAAAAATTACATTTGCTTGATCCTTAATTGGGTATTAAGTGATCACAAAATCAGCAAAATTGATCACATTTTAAAATGTAACTTCAAAATCTATCAATTAAGTTTCATAATGTAACTTAATATATAACAAATAAGTCATCGAGATGACTTATTTTAAATTTAGTTCATGTAACCGTCAGAATTTACCTAAATTAGAATGTTGAAAAAGTAAAATAACCTTTTGGATGAATTCACAGATTTTCAATAGCTTGGTCAGAAGTTTTGAAACGGCTAGGTCATAAATCAGTATTTCATGAGTCAGTGGTTCGTAAAAGTTCCGAGGGTTTAATCCAGTGCATATATCCTGTAGATGTCATATCTACAACATGCACTGGATTTATATTATTAAAGTGAAAATTTAAAAATTGCTCTATCGTAAGCTATCGTATTTTAAGTAGGGTTAAAAATTACCTGGTATCTAACAACTCAGCGAAGTTTTTAAAAAGGATTAAGTTATTTAATAATGAATGGGTAAAACTTTGTCATATTTAGGGAGTTATGGACAAATATGGTAAAATATTGAGAAGTATCTTATAATATTATCGTAAGGGATGTGTATCTAACCTTTTAGAATCTCGGGATATCATGACGGAAGCAACTCACTGCAGACATGCAGTAGACGTCATTTACACAGACTTTGCAAAGGCGTTTGACAAAGTACCACATAAACGCCTTCTTCACAAGCTGAGAGCGTACGGTATTCAAGGCGCTCTTCTTGACTGGATCGCAGCTTGGCTAAGCAATCGATGTCAACGAGTGGTTATAAACAGCATTACTTCTGAATGGAAAGCAGTCACTAGTGGAGTGCCTCAAGGCTCGGTCTTGGGCCCATTGCTATTCGTAATCTTTGTAAACGACCTTCCGGACAGTATTACTCATCATATAAAACTGTTAGCCGACGACAGCAAAATAATAGGGATAATTAAAAAGGAGTCGGACAACATCACTCTCCAAGATGACGTTGACAGAGCAGTGAAATGGTCACATATTTGGCTCTTGCATTTCAACGTTGAGAAATGCAAAGTAATGCATGTTGGGCGCGGATGTAACAAGTCAACGTACAAATACTCAATGTCAAACGTCGACGACACCCGTCGTCCTCTCGAAGAAACCGAAGTCGAAAGACCTTGGTGTGATGGTCTCGAATGACCTTAACGTTAGATCGCAAATAGAGTCAGCCGCATCAGTAGCGAATAGAGTGCTAGGGCGATTCAAAAAAACATTTCGCAGTCGCAGTTTTTATTTATGGCGCACTCTGTATCTCACTTACATTCGCCCCCATCTTGAGTTTGCTGTACAAGCCTGGTCACCGCATTTAAAATCAGACATTGCCATTCTCGAGCAAGTCCAACATCGAGCAACAAAAACAATATCGACTATTAAACACATGACCTATGAAGATCGACTCCAACGGCTCGGTTTAACAACTCTTGAAGAACGCCGCAAAAGAGCGGATCTTATCGAGCAATTCAAAATCACTCGTAAACTCGAGCTTGTTAGTTTTGTTGTCCCGCAAAAAATTTCAAAAAGTAAAGATAAGTATATTCTAAGAGGCCATAACCATAAACTAGAACGTCAGATGGTAAAAAACTGCGAGGAGCGGTATAACTTTTTTTCAAATAGAATTGTCGCCCCATGGAATGCGCTTTCGCAAGAAGCAGTGAACGCTCAATCCATCAACGCTTTCAAAAACAACATAAGAAAGTAACTTTATAGATACAATTGCTGCTTTGTCTGTAGCTTCTGTATCTCCATGTTCGTCAGCATAGGGGGGCCTGGTGTAGCACCTCTTCATCAAATTATAAATAGATTATTGTATTTGTATTTGATCACTGAATAATAATAATAATTATATATCACCTTATAAAACACAGGTATTTTGTTGAGTTTTTTTTTATTTTAACTTAGTTGCAACAATGATAATTTTATTTTCAAAATCTTATACTTTTTGCCTTCCATTATTCAACAACGTCTCTAACCTTTTGAGGGCAGTAAGAGTTTTTGTTTGTTTTAAGCATAGTTGCCCGCTTCTTTATTCGCCCTTAAACTCGGAGAATGATCGAATAACATTATTTCATGAAACGAAGTTTTTATGTAGTATTAATGTAAGATAATTGAATTTGAAAACATTTTCACCGAATGGGTATGATGCATGCATAATAAAATGGATGGGACAAATATGTCCCTCTGTGATCTAAGGGTTAAATCAAGAAAATATTGTAAATCTTCAATCAGATCTTTTATTTATAATTTTACAGTTTTCAGTGACTTGTAGGCCAATTTAACAGATATCGACAATTTTTTTTTTTTTTTTGTAGTTATTTTAGGTGCTCCTAAAAGTCCTTATGGTCTTATCACAGAGCACCGCGGGAGAGCATTTAAAAGGAAGTTTACGCCTCCTTCCGTACCAATGTCGCTTGTTAAGCTAGAGCTGGCGTCGAACCTAGGACCTCTGGGTTCTGAGCCAGAACTCTAATCACTGCGCCACGGCTGCTCTCAAATGCCCTATCTCCTTTAAGGATGGGGTGCAAATTATGTTAAGCCTAAAGCAAAGCTTGATAAGGCAATGATCATTGAACATGATTAGCGAATATCAAGATAAAAAAGTTTTTAAAAAAATCTTTTTGCTAAATTTAAATTAATTAACAATATGGTTAGCAATAGAAATAAAGAACTGATGACTTCAAGGTCATATATTCCACCGCTATTCTAAATAAGTGCTTTTAAGACTTGAATTCTCGCCATTTCTCGGGAAAATTTCGTGCGAGGGCACTTGATTTTATAAATCTTTATAAATATAAATAAAATATAAGCGGGGAGGGGTAAATTCGTAAAATGTTTTTTAAAAAATGGCTTTTAAGAATTACTTGTTTTTATTACTTAACGTTCTTTTTTTTCACTTTTATTTAAGTCAAAAATTGTATTTGTGCTTGTCTTAATTTTGTAATTCCGCTATCTGTTAGTTAAGTGCTCAGTAAAACCATGTAAAGGATGCGTCACTTTAAAAATTTAAAGGATCGCGTCACTTTTAAAGGATCGCGTCACTTTTAAAGGATCGCGTCACTTTTAAAGAATCGCGTCGGATTTAAAGGATCGCGTCACTTTAAAAAAGACTGCCTGTAAAATTTGGAAAATTTTTCTTTACTTACAAAGTAGGAGAACTTATATTATTGATGTATATTTTTTATATATTATGGTATATATATTTTAATTCTATAGTTGTTGACTAGTTGTTACCTGAAAGGTTATTTTATCTTACGGGAGTAATAGTTATTTCGTCGATTAATATTTTCAATACGCTAAAGTATATTCTAAACCTAAGTTCAAACAGTTCCTATTTAAACCTTCAATGATCAATTTACAGAAATCAGATAGTCATGAAATTCCAATTATTATAATCTGATATAGAGCCGAACTCAGTAAATAAAATTACAGGTTAAACTATATAAAAAAAAAAAGTTACTCTGTAAATTAGGAACCGTAAAACAAAGCAGCTCTCAATTTTGTTAGTAGTAACCAGACTAGTCTATGGATAGACTTACAACACAGACATAGACAATTCTGTTTGTTGTAATGGACACAACAAATGTTTAATTTTTTGTCCTTGTTGTGTCTATCAAATTTTTGATGGTGTCCTGAGATTGCTCAGTTAAAAAATAATTTTCACTTCATAAGTCTACAAAGCATAATTTTTTTGTCTATTTGGTGTCTATGATTTTGTCTAAATTTACTTGATTTCATAAAACCAGAAATATTGATTTTTGCCAATAAAAATCTAAATTACCCAAAAAATCCCTTAGAAACAAAAAAGAAAATATACGATACATTATATTTGAATTTTATTTTATGGTAAAAATGACTTTTATGGTGACAAATTTAAAAATAAAAAAAACGGAACATGACAATAATGTTTACACAAATAGTTGATTTTCCAAAATTTAGATCCAATCATAGTCAGATTCATCAATAAAATGAAAGTAAAAAACATTTTTCTTTTTCACTATTGTTTTATTCACAAACCTAAATAAATTTTAACACCTATTGGAATCTTCTACTTACTAATCCACATTTTATAAAGGACAACTCCTTGATCACATATTTTTAAAATAATTTTTTTGAAGGTGATAAAGATTTTAGTGACTAAGGAAAATTTTTTAAATGATAAACTTACCTTCAACTTTTTTGAAGTAATCCCAAACTGGAGAGGGCATTTTAAAAATAAATTTTCACGCACATTCACTGAGAATTGAAAAACAACTGAACTGAGTAATTAATGAACTTCAATTGAGCACAAAATAGTCCATTTTGAGGTTTTTAAATAGACATTAACTTTTTAATCAACAGCACACGCTGGACAAAAAATTAAAAAATGAACTTCTGTTAGAAAAATTGTATTTTTAATTTTGTGCTCGTTTTCAGTTTTTGAAACGATGCTGCAGTGAAAATTTAATTACTCGTTATAAGTCCAAATTATATATTAAATAGATCTTCTATACCTCATTAAAAAATCGAGATTGTTCATTTAGTGTCCGTTTTTAAAATGATTGTCTAGAAAGACAAACATTTTTTATAGATAATTCATTTTTGATAGTTGTAATTAAAATTGTTGCAATTAGTGCTTTGTCGAAGTCTATTTTTGTCCTTTTATAATAAGGCCATTAGAGATTGTCTGGTTGCTAGTTGTTAGCCTTAAATACTAACAACTTGTGTCCACGGTGTGTTTTCCACAATTAGTTGGTTTAGTGTTTTCTGAATATTCTGCTTCATCAAAGTTTTTAAAATTGCTCTTTGTTTTTTTAAGTTCCATAAATGAAGCAATTCTTTTAATATTGATACAGCATCCGCTTGCAGTTCTATGGATAGTTTGAGTAAATTTAAATTTACCTCCTATCATGCAATAGAAGAAGTTTAAAGGTGAGTTTCCACTCATCCGTTTTTCTACGGGAACAAGAAAAGGAACGAAAAAATAATCGCGTAAGCATGCGTAGTTTTCCTTTGAACAAATAAAAACTTTTATTACGCATGCTCACGTGATTTTTTTTTTCCTTCCTTTCCCTTTCCCGTTGAAAAACGGATGAGTGGAAACTCGCCCTTAGCCAAAAGTGTTACATGTAGCGATCACTTTATTTGTAAAAGATTTTGTTGAGCTGCCAATATTTGCTTTAATATCAATATATAGCAATTTTTTTTTCAATAATTTGATTTAGGTGCCCCAAGAAATCCTTACGGTCTTATCACAGAGCACCGAGATAATCTTTCAATAGAAAGTTCACGCCTCCTTCTTAACCGATGTCACAAAACTCGCCTAGAGGTGGTGTTTGAACCACAAATCCTTTGTTTTTTAGGCAAGTGCCCTAGTTGAAAATCCTTTTTAAAAAAAATGCCGGTAGTTATTACTATAATTTGAGATACAAAAAATGATTTTTAAACTGCTCTTCTAAAAGCGTCTTTTTTGCTTAGAAAATTGGTATTATATTTGCATAGCAAAAGCCTATATATTTGCATTAAAACTGTTAAATTTTGAAACTGTTAATGAGCTATAAAACAAATTATTTTTGACGGCTGGCAAAAACAAACTCCACTGTCAATTAGAGATTTTGAGGTTTTATACTTCTAAGGGGATTTTTTTTCAAGTTTTTTTTTTAAACGTTATGGTAGTTTGGGATCCACTGCTGTAAAATTGCTAAATAATCCATTAACTCGAATAATTAAAATATCACCGGCACAATCGCAAAGAAAAATCAATTTAACAATATTTATGTTTTCAACGATATTTGGTTTTAGCAAAACGTTTCAGACTCTCACAGTAAACTTTTTTCAGCATTTACTTTGCAATGTAAAAGAATAATTTTAACAACATTCTTACCTGTCCAATCAGTGTCAGATTTAGAAAAAATTTAGAGAATAAAAATATTTTAGAAATTACCCAACACAAAACGAGCAGCCGTAGCGCAGTGATTAGCACTCTAATAATATCACGATGTCAGCTCCATGAAAATTCTTTTATGTTCTTGCTTTGTAAATTCTTGCGTAAAACTATTTGTAGAAATTTTTAAATAGAAGCCAACCTAACTTATGTAGTTATTAAAAAATCCCATTCGTTTTCGACTTCAGTTTATTACAAAAAAATGTATATAGATCTTTTACAAAAAATTTTTAGTTTTATTCCTTCTTGCTACAAATTTGGACTTGTTCGTTGTTTGATTAATCGTACATTTAAAATTAAATAAATTTGGGTTTGTTTAGATAAAGATATTAAGAATCTATCCTTAGTTTTACAAAATAATAAATTTCCACAAAAAGTTATTGACTCTGAAATTAAAGCCTATATTGATAAGAAAATGAACCCATCTGTTTCTAACATAGTTAATAGCTTAAATATAAGATACTTTAAGCTTCCATACATTGGAATGTACTCTAATTATACTAAAATGAAAATTTCAAAAGTTGTTCATAAATATTGCAAGGTTGTTCTAATAACATTAATTTTCACAACTAATAAAATACAAGATTGTTTTTGCTTAAAAGAGTCACTTCCTAAACTACTACTATCTCATGTTGTCTTAAATTTTCTTGCGCTGGCTATAATGCCAGTTATATTGGAGAAACCTCCAGACACTTGGCAACTAGAATAAATGAGTACCTTAAAAGTGATAAACAATCTCATATATTTAAACACTTAAATTTATCTCTTAATTGCAAAAATCTGGCTAACTGTGATTCTTTTGAGATTTTGGATAATGCCCCAACCAAACACAAATTAAAGATAAAAGAAGCCCACATTAAATGGGAAAGTCCCTCACTTAATAAACAAACTTTACATTATGCTATAAACTTTTTTATTTAATTTTACTATCAGTTTATTTATTTATTTTTTTGACAGTTGGTTATTTTGATTGGTTATTTACCGAGTTATTTTGTAATAAATATATTGGTTTATTATGTATAATTTTTTGTCCGTTAATATTTCTCTGTGAAAACTTCTATTTTTTAATATCTATTTCAGAGTTTTTTTCTATTGTAAAATAATCTTTTGAAAATGTAAATAAATTTTACGAAACATGTCAAGAATAAAAAACATTGTGTTATTTTTAAAAATATTTACTTATTTTATATATATATATATATATATATATATATATATATATATATATATATATATATATATATATATATATATATATATATATATATAAATATATATATATATATATATATATATATATATATATTTATATATATATATATATATATATATATATATATATATATATATATATACAAACAGGTACATTTTATTTCATATTTTATCCTAATTACCAAGTGAAAAAACCAGTCCAATCCTTAAAAAAGAGGATAAAATTAAACCTAACCAAATGGAACAGTCGGCGATGTCGATGGTTACATTTGGAAAAATCTGCGTTGTCCGAAGTTTTTATAGTTAACGAAACCACGTGATTCTTTAATACCGCAAGTATTAGTCGAATAAAAATCCGTGGAAAAAAGTAAACAAAAAACAAAATGACTTGTAATGATAGTCCGGTGGTTACAGAAAAATCTAGAAAAGAAAGATTATTAGCAAAGATTATTAGCAAATAATTCCAAAAATAGATTGAAAAAACCACAATTTATCGAGCCATATTATTGGCTTGATAAATTGTTCCCATAGACGTTTCAGCGGGATAAAAAAAAGAATCTAGTTAAAGAAGCCATGTAGACTGTAATTGTATTCGCCTTGCATGTTTTAATAATATTAGTAGCGAGGAAAGGAGCGAACTAATTAAGAACTTTAATGAATATTCATCTAAAAATAGTCAGGACGCGTACTTACCCACACTAATAAAAGTTCAAAACATTACCAGAAGAAGACAACGATAGAAAGCAGGTAAAACTTACTTGCACAATTTATTATCATATTCTTATTGTGTAAGGGTGCAAAGAGCACAACCAGCTATCGAAATACCAATATGCACTAATGCTTTGATGGTGTTTTTTGGAAATACAAAAGCTAGAATCGAATCAATAAGGAAATCAGTTGCTACAACTGATTAGTAAATAGTTAAAAACGTTATTAATATTATTTTAAATTATGGAATAATCTTTATATAGACACACACATATATATATATATATATATATATACAAATATATATATATATATATATATATATATACATATATATATATATATATATATATATATATATATATATATATATATATATATATATATATATATATATATATATATATATGTATATATATATATATATATATATATATATATATATATATATATATATATATATATATATATATATATATATATATATATACAGAAAGTGACAGTGAAGCTATACAAAAACATATATCTTTTTTCAGAGGAAGGTTGTCTCATTATGCTATTGGAAAAACTAAAAAAATTTACTTAACTGAAGATTTAAATATCTCTAAAATGTTTAAACTGTTCAAACTTACCCAATTGTTAAAGTAGGATACAAAACACACAGAGTAGTGTGTTTTGTATCCTACTTTAGTAGTAAAGAAACAGTAGGGTCGATTGTCTTTGAAGCCCCTTACATCATTAGGAGTCCATTTTTAAATATTGTTTTGTTTTTAAACAAAAAAGAAGATCTAAAAATAGTATTTACGTCATCTAAAAATTCAATGTAAAAAGTCAGTGGTGTCCATTTATTGATAATGAACTTTAGTTTCCGAAAAAAACATCGAAAAAATATTTATTTTTTAATAAATAATCTGATACAAATATAGTTAATCTATATATACATATATAAAACTAAACTGCAGTGTATAAACAAAATTTTAAAGAACGTTTTGAACTTTAAAAATTGATTTTCTCAAAATAAAAAAAATGTGACAACGCTGGTTTTTCCACCTGAAAAAAATAAAAATTGCTCAACTAACCCCGCTCTACCCTAATAGTTTTTTTGTCTTTATGCACACATAGATATATATATTTATATATATATAATATATATATATATAAATTTATACATATATATATATAAATATATACATATGTATATATAAATATATATATATATATCTGTGTGTGTGCATAAAAACAAAAAAACTATTAGGGTAGAGCGGGGTTAGTCGAGCAATTTTTACTAACAAATCTCATGAACGGATATGCATGGTACGAAACTTGGGCGAATCATCAATAAAACTTTCACTAACAGTAAACGTGTGTATAATTTATAAATTTTTTACTTTATCCAATTTAATGACGTAAGGGAAGAGAAATAGTAAGAAAGTGTCATAAAATATAAAAATATTATTTTATCTTGAACTTTGAAGCCTGACTTGAAAAATACAAATTTATAAAAAAATTTATAAATAGTATACGTAAAGTTATTTCTTATCAAAGTTGTTTTTTTTGTGTTTGAAAGTTCAGTTTTGTTTAATTTTTTTGAAACTGCTCAATTTTCTTTACTGTGTAAAAAAAGGTTTCTTAGTTGAGTTAGCATTCAGTGGCTCCTGGATATCATGCCTACTTTAATATTTTTACCTTTATCCGGCCCTGTTTATGTAAAGTTTATTCCAATATGGCATTTTGTAGATAAAACTCGAGTGACGTCATTAACAGTATTTATAATAATCAAAAAATCATCTTCATATAACCATATTTATTTATAAAAAAAATTAATAATTAATAGGCAATTAATAATTAACAACATAATATTGTATTTTAGGTTAAAAAAACACAACAAAACCAAACAAGTTGTGCAGGAAAATTAGGACAAAAAAAAAGGATTTTTTTTCTTGTCTTAGAAAATAATAGAAATTTAAACAGTAAACAAAATCCAACAAAAAACAATATAAAAAATAAAACATTAACAATCTTGTAAAGTCTCAGAAATCAGAAACAAAAAAATAAAAAGTATAAAACAAAATATCAAAGCATTCACCTTTCGTTCACGAATTTCACGAATAAAAATCATTTTAAAAAATCGTCAAAAATAATTTTATACTCACTAAATTAGTAAAAAAATAATTAAACAGTATATAAATATAATATTGGAAAAAATGACACGGGCGTTAGATGTAAATGTCACAGTAGAAACCGCCGTTGTCAATTTCACAGTAGAAACTTCCGCAGGGTTCGTTGTCGATATACTACAGTTGTATCTCAATGCAATCCTTAAAATATCGCTTGAAGCCAGACCATAATTATTACCCAATGGTAACGTATACGTGGACAGTGCATACATTGTCATAAAATCTTTTTCATTAACAATCGAGTTGGTTATTGAATTGAGAAATTTTGAAAAAACAAAACTAAATAAAAATAATTAATGTATATTAACATATTAATTCAAATTAAAATCATTTTATTTTTATTCGTTCATTCTATGCATCAGGCTCGTCAGAATTAATCTAACTTCACATTAGTTGAAATATCAGGCCGGGTGAATAAAAAAAAGCAATTGCTTTTACTCAGTAATTGGTCAGCTTTACGTGAATAAAAACTTCAGCAATTTTGTTCAAATTTGTATTCACGTAAAGCTGAACAATCACTCCAAAAACGCTAATTAAAAGAAATTGCTTTTTTTTATTTCACCCGGCCTATTTCTTTAAAAGCAGTTCAGTAAAAAACATCCAAAATAACTCTAATAAACCTGATAATTAATAAAATCTTCGAAATTGAATCGAAAGCCTTAATAATAGTAATAAAAAAAAACTGATCTTGAGATTGAAATCAAAAACAGGAGAGAATTCAAAAAAAAAAATGTATTTTCATATTTTTTCACAGATAAAGATCAAATTCACGGTTGAATGTTTAAGCAAACTTACTAAAACAAAAAATAAACTTAAATTTATTTTTATTATATTAAAATTATTAATATAATAAAAAAAAATCTTAAATAAAATAAAACTTAAAATAAATCAGATTATAAATCTTAAAAATAAAATTCAATAAAAATTTTTATTAACGAGATTTTTTTTGCTCATGATTTTTGGATTCAACTCAAAACTTTTGAATTCTTCCTTGTGCTTATATAGATGATACAGATTGTTTACAGAGATATATTACACAGGTCAACAAAATTTTTTTTTTTTTCTGGTGCTGAGCCAACAATTTGTTTTTTGTATAGCATTTCTCATTTTGATTTCAAATATGCAACTCTTTTTTTACCATCACGTCAAGTTGTAAAGATATTTAGGTTCAAATCTGAAGTATTTAGGGTAAAGTCCCTAATATTGTTGAAAAAAAACAAAAGTATGTCAACCTGGGTCTCAAAGGAAGCATAATTTCATAGAGATTTTAAAAATGTTATTCATTTGTAATAAAAATAAGTATTTTTTGTATTATTGCTGAAAAACATTCTGTTGAAATTTTTTTAAGAGTCTTTAGCATTTTTTCACATAATTTTTTTGTAAATAAATTGTAAGGAAAAATATTTATGTTTTCTAAAATCTCTATGAAAATACGCTTCTTTTGAGACCCAGGTTGACATACTTTTGAATAACTTTTTTTTTGACAATATTAGGGATTTTACCCTAAATGCTTAAGATTTGAACCTAAAAATCTTTACAACTTGACGTGATGGTAAAAAAAGAGTTGCATATTTGAAATCAAAATGAGAAATGCTATACAAAAAACAAACTTTTTCTCGGCACCAGAAAAATTTTTTTTTTTGTTGGCCTGTGTTATTGATATCTTTTTATCTCTATATTATTGATTTCTTTTTATCTCTTTATAATTGATATCTTTTTGAATATATTACATCCAAAAAATTGTAAACTTTCAAGGTTGAATCATGATAAATATGCACCTAATAAAATAATATTATCTTTGAATCTTTGATAAAAATAAATTTAAAAAATGAAAACTTTGCATATAAACACCATATAACATGACACTTTAGCATATCATTTATGGACAAAAACCAAATAAAAACCCTAAATTAGTCGATCAGTTTAATTTTAACTAAAATTAATACAAATTAATTTTGTCTGTGAAAATAAACTCAATGTTATTTTTATCAACAAAATTTTTGTCAACATCCGTAAAAACAGAACAAATTTTTGACTGCTTTTTTCTTACATTGATATTGATAAACCTTCTGGCTCTGAAGACTTTTAAAACTTCCAGCTAGATAAACTGCTTCATTGATTTTAAATTTTTTTCGAGTATGCAGCTTACAACGCCTAATTCTTTTTTTTTTTTCAATACTTTTATTTGCAGCAAATTTAATTCTAATGCAACCTTGTTTCTGGACAGCAGTAAATTTGTATAAATTGGTAATGCAATAGGTTTTAAAGTTCTACTTTTGGCTTAGCACCAGCATTAAACTGCTGCACAGTTTCTGTAACTGCAATTTTAGCTTTAACTTGTATACTAAATTTAGTTTTAAGAAATTTTGACCAAAGAACTCCATTCACAGATTCTTTTTGATTTTAATATATTTGTAAGATTTGTGAAAAGAGATTTTAAAAAGCCAACAAATAAATTTGGAAGTCGTTTATTAGCATCATACTATGGTCAGCTTTTCCAATACGTACACTTAGTATCAATATGGTTAAGACAAAAAGACTGCTGTTCATCTAAAGGTTTTAAACTGTCCTGAATTATGTTTAAATTAGCCCACACAGCATTTTGCATTAAATAAAGATTTGAATTGCCGTTACAGATAGCTTGCCCTTAATAATTTTGCATTTTATCTGTAAGCCTATTGCGATCTCCCACTTTCTTCCTTTTCAACTTCATATCTAATTCCAAAAACTTTATTAGATCAATTTTTAAATTTCCTAAAACTGTCTGTATCTCCATCTCCTACAAACTTAACAAACTTAGGTACTCCTACCTCCATACCTACTACCACAAAAAAATCTCACAAGCACTATCATTCTCCATGCTATCTTCTGAACCTTTGTGGTTAACGAAGCAAACACTTTTGTGCATTACGTGCCACTCAATAAATAATTCAGTAACCTAGCCAATTTTTCAATTTTTTTTGTTTCATGCATGTACGGCATACCAAATTCTTGACAATAGCATCATGCATCTCACCTGATCGTACAGAAATAACAAATAAATAGATAAAAAAATATTTTTATTATAATAATTGTAATTTAATTTTTTTTATGATAGAAGAAGTAAAATAAAAAAGGTAAGAAGATAAAAAAAGTAAAGAATATATAAAAAAAGTTATAATAATATATAAGATATTATAAAATACCATTACTGTTTACTATATCAATATAATATACTCTCTCGCTATATTCTGTTCATTATATTATTAAAAGTTCAACTTTTTCATAAAACCTTTAATAAACTTCTTTTAAACCTAATGAAAACATATTGTATTGGTTTAGTAACCTTAGTAACCCTAACCTTTTATTAATGTAACAAAAACCCAATTTGTCACAAAATATGGTTTCTACATAATAAGAAAGCTTTCAGGAGATGTTGCAATTTATTAGGTCAAATCAGAAAAAAAAAATCCTTATTAACCAAAATAAAAAACGGTAACTAAGTAAACAATAAATAAAAAAAAAAAGGTAACAAAAAAATCAAAAAATAATTATTTATTGTTTGATTTTCATTAAAAAAAAAAATTTATGTGCCAACTCCTGAATAATTAAACTACAAATTTAAGCCAACCCCCCCCCCTTTTTTTTTTTTTCAAAGATAAGTATACAGTCACCTAAAGGGATTAAAACCTGCTATTCAACTATACATTATCACTGATAAAAATTAAAACATAAAAAACATACTTTTGATAATGCATGATGCTGTTTATATCGTACGGAATGTCTTGAGTATCATAGTAAGTTGGATTATCGAGATCAAATTGATTTGTAAAACCTGTAAAATAAAAATTAAAAAATAAATAAAAATATGAAAACAAACATAATTAAAAAACCTGTGAAATAAATTTATAAGATTTATAATAAAAATATTGAATTTAAGAGTTTTTAAAAAAACACCAATAAACCATCATGTTAAATTAGTAATTCATATTTTACCAATAATATGATCTGCATTTTATTATTTATCTAATAATTTAAAAAATATATATGTACAAAAATATCTTCCCAAAAATTTATATATATAATAAAATGCTTTACAACAATTAAATTTTCTATTTTTACAATTTAACTTTAAAAATGAATTTTTTTCTTGATTTCATTTTTTTTTTTTTATTGTTAGGCATTGCACTTAAATTTTTTTGTAAATAAAATATAAAAATTATTTTTTTAATTAATTTTATTAACCAATCTAATTACAAATATTTTTATTGTTTAAATTTTTAAGTAAAAAAAAAAGTATGAAAATTGTTAAAGAAAATTCGAGCCATTCAAAAAGTCACAGGTTATTGATGCACTTTTTAAATGGATAGAATTTAAAAACAGAAAAATCTAATGCCAATCAAATTGATCAGAGGATATTGATCTGGCAGCAAGATATTAGTAGCTATTGTGATTACCCCTCGATCAAGGATGCTGTATAATGACAACACAATCCAGTTTTGATATTCTATGCATTTCTGATGCTCTCCTATATCAAAAGTAAGCCTCCCTCCATACTGCATCTGGCACCCCTTATTATGAGAAGATTTAAATAAAATAAAAAAGTATAAAATTTTTAATTCACATAAATTTTATTAAAAATACTTGACTAGAATGTTTGACATTTAATGTTACACTTGATGGTATAAATGTGCACTATGTGTGCTTAGGGTATTTATACCACTTAGGTGCTACCAACAAGTGACTATCATACTTATGCCACTTGTATTGTAAATACCATAACCATACTTGTGCCAAACTATCATGTTGAAAACTTCTTGTTTAAAACTTCTTGTTGAAATCTTGTTGAAAAAATCAAGATAAATCAAAAGTTATAAATTCGTAAATAGTTAAAAAAATAATAATAATAAATAAAGGAAAACAATTTAACAAAGCTTTGAAATAGTAAATGACTGGAGTTGGTATTTAACAGTGGCCAAGGCCAGTTTTATGGGCGGGACTGCTTAAATATTGGTGCATATTGACTTATTTTTATATACTATATCAATATGCATTAGTATTTATACAGCCTCAGCATACCATAAATCAGGCTTTGACCCAGATCAAATACCAGCCCCGATCGTTTACTACTTTGAAACTAATTTTTGTAACAAATGACCCAACAAAAATTGCAGATTTAATAAATAAACAATTTTACAATGTTTTCGCAATTGAAAATAGAGATATTCTTTATCTGTGATGAAAAATGAAAAAGTTACATCCCACATTTTTAAAGTTAAGTCTAACAATTTTCATAAAGTGGTCACTAAATGTATGTATTTTTTTAAATTCCATTTTTGCTACTATATCAAAGAAAAGTTTTTTTTACACGAGTTTTTTTAATTGTTCAATGGTGCATATTTTGTTTGGTTTTATTTGAGCAGTTATCAGATGAATTTTGTCAAACATTTTTGATGAAGCAATTCTTATCTGAATCAAACAAGTTTCAATTTGGTATTTATGACCGACATTGCCACACTTTAGCAAATATATTTCTAAAAAATCTAACAATGATAAAATGTCCAAGATGCTCCAAGGAATCCAGGCAAAAGGTTTTGAAACTGTCATCAAAATGAGTTTTTATTTAAATTTTATTATATTATATGAGAAGTATATTATAGTTTATTAACTTTATTGTAGTTATATTTTTAAGACTTATATATTGTTATTATTATATTTATAAGTTCCTTATGTGCACAAAGGTGTACAAAATATTTAAAATTAAATTTCTTAAAATCATAAAGTAGCAGAATCTTTCCAAAACATTAGAAAACCTGATTTTAACCTTTGTAAAATAGTTTCCATTCAGTCATTATAGCACGTGTATACTTTTGCAACACAAAATTTTGGAAAAATATAAGGCACTTCGCTCAAAACTTTACTTTTTAGTCAGTTCATATCTTGATACTGTATTTAAAACCGAAAAATTTCCCGATATGCACTAACTTCATTTTTTATGAAGTATGATTTCTATTAGAACTAACTCAGCCAATTTTAGTTGATAATATAGTAATATATTTTCATGATTAAAATTATCAAGATATAAATGTTTTTAGTTTAAAAAAAAACTTTCATGAATTTTTCTACTTTTGATTTGCCATTTAGAAACAAGATAGTTGACTAATAAAGGAATAGAAAGCATTAAAAAAATAAGCTTTTTTAAAAGAGGATGAAAATCAGAAAAACTGTAAAGATCTCATCTTGAAAGATGAAACAAAAGTCGAGAAGATTTAAATTTTCTCAATAATCAAGAGATTGCAAAACATTCAAAATACACACATTTAAATAAAAGATTTGTGGCTAGGTGCCCAACTAATAAATGTTTATTTGTAAATCAAATGCATGTATTAGCTCTTAAATCCGCACAAAGCCAATTAACAGCAAAGCCAGTTAGTTATATGACAATTAAAGTTTTTTTAGACCTAGTTTTTTGATGACTTGTTAAAAATGACATTACATGAGATAGAAAGAAAACCAAATTAAGACTTAATTCCAGATTATAAAAGATTTGAAAAATCTGTCAATGGTCTTCTTGTTTTAAATTACGGTGCAAAATGTGCTAATAAACTTGTTCAAGATTTTATTGAAACTTTTAGAAACAAAAAAAGTCGGTTAAGTTGTTGTTTATTATTATTTAAAATTTAAAATAACAAATAAAAAATCTTGGATAAAAAAACTTAAAATAGTCTTTCTTTTAACGAAAAAATG
>NC_088920.1:11530000-11565000 GCF_038396675.1 Hydra vulgaris | reverse complement strand
CTTTTTCTGAAAATAAATTCCAAAAAATATAGTTTAAAATGCTTATTGTTAATAACTTTAACAAAATATTTTTGATGTTAACACTTTTAAGTAAATAGTTATTGACAAAGCATTATATTTCATAATAAAAATGTAGATGTTTTTTACTTTTGTCACTTTTAGGCAGAAAAACTGTAAGTTAGCAAAGTTCATTTAATAGAGTTACTTTTGCATTGAGTTAAAAAGAGTTATAAATGTTTTTTTTTCTCTTTGGAATCAAATTAAAAAAAAAACATAAAACTTTTGCAGTTATATAGATTCTGACGTAAATAATTTTGTATATATATATATATATATATATATATATATATATATGTATATATATATATATATATATATATATATATATATATATATATATATACACAGTAAACTCCCGGTTATTCGAACCTCCAAAGGGTATAAGAATTTATTTCGAATAACCCAAAACTCGAATAACTGAATATGCTCTTTAAAATGACCTACTTTAAGTTTCTTTCAAATTTTAATTAAAGTAGAAAGTAAAAAAGAAAAAGACCCTTGGAATTTGGTGCTACTTGAGTTTTATCCTTGTAAAATAATAAATATTTTACAATTCATTGAAAATATAGTTCATTTTTTATTTTTATTTTGCTTAATTGTTCCTTAAATGTGTTTTTTTATCTTCAAGGGGAGCAAAAATTGTTTAGAATAACCGAAATTTCGAACAACTGCAGGTTCGAATAACTGCATTTCTACATAACAGCATTTGCATGAGTTTGTTAAAGATAATTCACAGGAAATGAAAATGTAATTTATTTATCTATATATTTTATATATAATAATAATAATCCATTTATTTAACCATAAAATATGAAGTTTACAATAATATTTATAAACTCACATAAATAAGGTTAGGTGTCACTCATATAGTTAAAAACTAGTCAATGGAGTGATACCTGAACCTATAATTATAAATTATATATATAAATATGTTATATATATGTATATATATATATATATATTTATTTCTACTTTTAAAATTTAATAATAATTATACTAATTTGATAACATTTTTTTTTTACATTTGCTTTCAGACTACTAATGGTACGAGTTTTGTTTTTTGATTTAGATTCTGTATCTCAATGATATCCTGGCCTATCGATCCGATCTCCTGTTAATTGTATTTTTATATATTGCATAAATATATATGCAAACACTCACACACATAAATTTTAAAGAAAATATTAATATTTTTATATATATATATCTATAAGTTGTATATTTTAAGCTTTTTTAAATTTATCATTGAATAATACTGTTTGTATTAAAAGTTGATTTTCGAAATATTGCGAGGGTAGAGTTCAAAATACAATATAGTTTTATTTGCGAAATCAATATAATGTATATATTTATATTATATATATATATATATATATATATATATATATATATATATATATATATATTATAGCCACGTTTAATTACGTTTAATAATATTTTGCGATATTTAAAACAGCGCATTTAAGCGTTTATTCAACGTTATATTTCAACCTTTACTCGACGTCTTTGAGTCACGTTAAATCGACGTTTTACTAACAACGTTACAAATCCTTGCAAAATAGACTGCTTTAACAGCGTTTATGCAACGCTTTTTAGGTAGCGTTTTTTCAACGTTAAGTTGCAACGTTTATACAACGCTTTTTATGTAACGCTTTTTCAACGTTTAGTTGCGACGCTTTTGTAACGTCATTTAGTAACGCTTTTTCAACGTTACGCAATGACGTTTAATCAACGTCTATTAAACAACGTTACATATCTTTGCAAAATCGATTACTTTGTCAACGTTTCCGCAACATCTTTTGCGACCGGTTTTCAACGTTGATTCAACGTTGTCATGTTTGCTGGGATTAGAAAATTTATATAAGTCATTGACATAAATTAGAAACAAAAGGGGCCCTAGAACTGATCCCTTGGGAACACCGCATGTAATAATCATATTATCCGTTTTACCACCATCGTAAGAAATATATTGCTTCCTATTAGACAAGTAACTTTTAAACCAAGCCAAGTTAGATTTTTTGATGCCATAGAACTCGAGTTTGGACAAAAGAATTAAATGATCGACAGTATCAAAGGCTTAAAACTTAAAACATATAAATTTTATTCCAATCGGTTACGCAATAATTTGGCCTCAGCTAGAGTAGATTAGTGTTAAACTTATTTTGTTATTATAAATTTTGTAATTATAAATTTTGTAATTATAAACTTTGTTATTATAAATTTTGTTATTATAAATTTTGTTATTATAAATTTTGTTATTATAAATTTTGTTATTATAAATTTTGTTATTATAAATTTTGTTATTATAAATTTTGTTATTATAAATTTTGTTATTATAAATTTTGTTATTATAAATTTTGTTATTATAAATTATTTTGTTATTAATACATCTTAAAATACCTTTTTATAAGACTTAGTAAACGAAATTTCTATTTTCATATAGTTAAAATATTAAAAATATTGATATTTATTTGTATATATAATACAAGAAATCTTAAACTTAGCTAATCCTAATATTTTAGATGCAGTTGTAAAGGCGTAAACTTTACTTATAATAATCTGTAATCTTTGAAAAATATTACAGATTATTATAATATATATATATACAGAAACTCTAAAGTTCGTTTTTAAGGAATTAACAACCACACTCTAAAAACAATCCGTTAGAAAAAGCAACGGATTACTTTTTTCCGTTAAATTAACGAAGTAGTTCGTAACCAAAAATCACAAAATTAACGGAGTAAAATAAACTATTAACGGATTCTTCGAAATTTCGTTAATTCAAAGGATTAAATATTCAAATCCGTTGAAAAACAACTGAAGTTTTTGTTAAAAAGGGTTTCTTTAAGAAATTATGAAGTGCATTCTCTGTGGATTATTTTTTTAAGTTTTGTTTGTTTGATTTGTATTTGTCAAGTTCTTTATTTATAAATGATAAATTTTTAAAAGGCGATCTTCTTAAACCATATTTAAATTGTAGATAAAGGTTTGTTGCAGTAAGCTTATTTTGCCATTTTTTAAATAGCTTCACATTTCGACTAAATGTGAAGCTATTTTAAAAAAGCACAATTTTAATTGTGTTTATCCATTTTCTTTTTTTACTAAATTTTAGTAAAGAAAGCAAATGGATAAACGCAGTTTAAATTACACTCTGTTATTTGTAATTTCGAAGGTTGTTAAACTTATTTTAAATTTTCTATATTAAGCATTGAATATATTTCTAATTTTTTTATATGATAAACTAAAGGGTTAGTTGAACAATTATTTCTATAATTAAGACTACATGACTTGTATATATCCTTGTGTAATTCTCTATTTTAAACGTGACATGTAGTACTTTACGGTATAAATTTAAATCAGTTATAAAATTAAAAATGTTAACATTTCTTTTGATGCCATCAAAAGACCCATCAATGATGGGTATCATTATTTAGGTTAGTTGCAGCTATGTTTACATAGAGCTAGTTTATATGATTTTATAATTTGCAATTTTAGACATGTGGTATGCAAAATTACACTGTAAGTTTCATCAGTTGTAAAATGTTTACTTGCATTTTTTTTATGGTTGTTTATTTAGGCTAGTTATAGCAAAGTTTATAAAGGGATTGTTTTAATTTTTTTATTTTTGTATAGAACTTGCTACTTTATACATGGTTCATTCAGGCATGAGGTATAATTATTTAAACTAGTTGCAGCTAAGTTTACATTTAATTTGCTTATATGCTTTTATGATTGACTATTTTAAGCATGCGACATGCAATATCACACTGTAAGTTTCATCAGTTGTAAAATGTTTACTTGCATTTTTTTTATGAGTATTTATTTAGGCTAGTTACAGCAAAGTTTATATGAGCCCCTGAGATGCATAGTGGTATAAGTCACTCATATCTAGTTTTGAAAAGTCTGACTAATATCACTATGGCTGTGAACAAAAACAACTGTTTAGTGAGGAGCATAACAAAAAACAGTTCCAGCATCATTATCAATATCATTAGAGATATACCACTTTGCCATGTAATAGAATAAACAAAATGCTAGCAATTAATGGAAATAACTCAAAATATTGAAAAAAGTGACTTATACCACCATGCATCTCATGGGCTCATATATGGGTTGTTATAATTTATATATTTAAGTTTGTATATGCTTTTATAATTTGCTATTTTAGTCACAGGTCATGCTGTATCACACGGTAAGTTTAAATTAGTTGTAAATCTATTATTTATTTTTTTTACTTGCAATTTTTTTATGTCAGTTGCAACTAAGTTTATATATTGCTTGTTTATATTTGTATTAAACTTGCTACTTTAGACATGGTTCATTTAGGCACGAGGATCAAATTTAAATATTTACTTGCATTTATTTTAATGGGTATATTTGTTTAAACTAGTTGCAGCTAAGTTTAGATATAATTTGTTTATATGCTTTTATAATTTTAGGCACGTGACATGCAATATCACACTGTAAGTTTGATCAGTTGTAAAATGTTTACTTGCATTTTTTTCTATGGGTGTTTATTTAGGCTAGTTACAGCAAAGATTATATATGGATTGTTATAATTTGTATATTTAAGTTTTTATATGCTTTTATAATTTGCTATTTTAGATACGTGTCATGCTCTATCACACAGTAAGTTTAAATTAGTTGAAAAACTATTTTTTTTTATTGCAATTTTTTTATGTTAGTTACAAATAAGTTTATATATTGCTTGTTTATATTTGTATAGAACTTGCTACTTACTACTAGACATGTGGTATTCAGGCATGAGGTATCAAGTTTAAATTCTAATATTAATACTTTTAACGTGTTTATTATTATTAAATAAAATTTAGTTTAATACATTGAAATGTAGAACTAATAAAATTTTTATTTTGCAATTTAGATAATTTTATTTGCAATTTAGAAATAAAAAGTTAGCAACAAATGTTTCTTTCAGGGTTATTAGTAAAAATTTACCAATTTGTGTTATGGTATATCATTTATATTCAATATTTTCTTTATTGTATTTTAAGATTTGTTTATCTTTAAATAACCGACAACAGGTTGCTGGAATTGAAATGTGCACACACATGAATTTACAACAGTAATAAAAATTGAAATCTAGAATAGTAACAATTGTATACATGTCTGTGTTTTTTATATAAATGTTTTTTGACCTTCAAAATAATAACTGTATTATTAAAATATATATTAAGAAACTTTTTATAATTTTAAATTTTTTAATTTTTGTTGTAATAGAAAGTTTCTGTATTGAATTATATTGTTATAAATATTTAATTAGTTTTCAATTAAAAAGTTAAAACGTTTTTAAAGCTTGCTAAAACATCTCTCCCGATCAAGTTAGTTAGTATAAGTAGTACTGCTTGTATCAGATGTTGAATATCATAATAAAATAATCTATATACTAAAAATAAGGACTATTTTTTAATGAAATCTCAATTTTATCTGGCTTAATTCCTTTCTAATTCTAATGAAGGGAATAATAAACTATTCAATTCAATGACGTAGTAAATTATTTTACCAAAACAGCAAAAGCCGCCCAGCGTAATAATTCCTTTATTTTAACGAATTGTTTGTTGCACGAACGGAAGAAATCTGTAATTTCAACGGATTTATATCGACGAACTTCAATCCGTTAAAATTTTAATCCGTTAACATAACGGAAAACCCGTTGGTGCAATAGCGACAGATGCAGTTCGTTGTATATAACGGATTTTTTCTTAGAGTGCAATGACTACAAAATGAACCAATATTAGTTCATTTGTAATTGATAATAAGAAATTCCTTCAAACTGCTTCCATTGATAAGAAGAATTCTGGTCTTATCTAACTGTAGTATCAGGCTCCATCTGGCTAGTTTCATGAAATATAAAATAGAGCACTGGAACTGCATAAAAATACTTAAAATTTAAACTGGGGATGTGTTAAAATTTATATATGCATATTATAATTTTTAATCCAACTGTCAAATTAATATTAGTCTAGCTTATAACATTGATGCTTTTAGAAAAGTTTCTTAAGCTTGTAACTATGCAAAATGAACCCTTGTTAGGCATTTCAGGAGTCATTTTCAACTAAATAAAAAATCTATAGTACCACTAGATTTGTAGTAAAAAAAATCTCAACGTGATTATCCATTAAGGTTATTACTTTTTCCAGTTATTTATTTATTTATATTTGTTAAAGTTTATAAAATAATGTTAAAAATGAAAATAATTAATAAATGTGTTTACTAAGTAATTTAGGTATCCATAGTAACCCAAAAATAAAACTAATGTCGCCATTAAAACCGCAATACTTAATTTAGTAAGCAGTACAAAAATGGTTCTAAAATCTTTTTTATACAAAAAGTTATTAGTTTTGTAATAACTAGTTATTAACTAGTTTTGTTTTTATGAGTAAAAGTGAATTCTGGCTGACTGTGGGTGGATGGGAATTTTTTTATGTTACAATATTAGTATTTTTGATGAAAATTTTTAGTTTATAAATCCAAACTAATATTTTTTATAAAACATGCATAAAACAGTTTAAATCTAGCGTTGCGTGCAAATTTTTAACGCCGATTTTCAGAGATTTTTTTTTTTATTAAAGTATAGCAAATTTTTTCAACACTTCGAAAAAGCAAATGTTTAGAACAAAAGTCTATAAAACGTCTATAATCAAACGTATTTTAGACGTCTATTGTAGGATTATTATGCGTCTATTGTAGGATTATTATATTAATTTAGTTTCTTTATATAAAAGTGCTGCGTTTTTTCAATTTAGAGAAATAACTATGTAACTGTTTAGAGACAAAGTTCTTCAAGTTTTATTTAACAAATTTCATTATTTGTACACAAGTGCAACTCGACAAAATGTTGATCAAGCTGTTTTTCGCTATCAATATTTCGTGAGGAACCCTTTCTTGTCGATTACAGTCTTGCATCTTCGAGGCATATATTCGATCAGGTGATCGATGAAACTTCGTGGAATCGCTGCCCAGGCCTTTTGAATTTGTTCAAACAGTTGATTCTTATTACGAACACCTTCACGATTGATTCTGCGGTTGACAATCTCCCACAGGTTCTCGATAGAGTTGAGATCCGGAGATTGAGGCGGCCACTCCATCGCCGATAGGTGGTTGTCTTGAAACCACTGCTTGACTACTTTTGCAGTATGTTTCGGATCGTTGTCTTGCTGAAAAACCCACTTTATAGGCATATTCCATTCAGCATGAGGTAACAAAACATCTTTCAAGATATTTTTATACATGAAACGGTCCATTATTCCATCTTTTCGATGTATTGGACCTAGACCGTTAGCAGAAAAACACCCCCAGACCATTACATTGCCTCCACCATGCTTCACGGTCTTATGGCAGTAACGTCAATCGAGGCGTTTTCCGGCCGGTCGACATACACGGCAAATGCCATCGTTCCCAAAGATGTTGAACTTCGATTCATCACTGAACAGGACAGTTCGCCATTTCTGCACATTCCAGTCAATATGAGATGTAGCAAACAGGAGTCTTTTCTTCTGGTTTTTTAGTGAAATCAGCAGTTTCTTTGCAGTGCGTCGAGAAAACAATCTAGCTTCAACAGCACGTCATCTGATTGTTCGGTCCGATACAGACAGCTCTAATTGCTTTTGTATCTCAACTGATGATATCCAGGGATCCTTCTTGACGGATCTGATGATCATAGAATCCTCTCTAGAAGTGGTGGAACGTGGTCTTTCACCTTTGTTATCTGCTGCCAACTTCCCCGTAGAACGATATTTGGAACATAGTCTTGATACGGTCCATTTTTTCACGCGATATTTATCACAAATGCTTTTTTGTGACATTCCACTTACGTAATTGCCAATAATTTTCTTTCTTAGTTCCAATCCAAGACTGTCGGGAGCCATTTTTGCACTTGAAGTCATAAAAATAATAAAAATAAATAATCACGCTTCTCAAGGCTTACCGTGTTACATTTACCTTGTGATGATACAATAATGCTCTGTGGAACACAACGTCTTGGTTGGATGTGGACTGTATTGATGTAATAAAACACTTGTTGTATTTCACTTCTTGTATTGATGTACTTCGATAAAACACTTTGGTAAAACTCACTTCGATAAACTGTCTTGATAATACTGACTGATTGACTTCCATATATTGACTGAATTACATGTCGATTTACATGTCTCTTATATAGTAAAATGAACCTGTGTGAACCAGTTCTGGAAGATTCTAAATGCTTCTTTTCGATGCTTCTTGAAGCTTTTGGATGCGTCTGGATGCTTCTGAATGTTTCTGGATATTTCTGGATGCTACTGGATGCTTCTAGATGCTTCTTCTGGAAACTTCTGGAAGCTTCTGCATGCTTCTGGAAACATCTGGAAACTTCTAGATACTTCCTTTAGTTATTAAAAAACTTCCGTGACGCTGACACGGACCAGACGTAAGAAAATGAAACAAACCAAAAAAGTTGCACTTGTTTTGTCCGCTGCAAAATGGCACTTGTCAACGAAATTCTGCCTGTGTGCTGTCACCTGTCAGCTGATTGCTCATGTTATGGCATGCTATGACTCCAGACTCCTGAACTGTTTGCTGTGGTAGTATAGTTCGCTTTGTTTTTAAGACATGTGTAATTAGGAACACTTTTTAGCATTGTTTGATTTTGGTTGCAAATGTTTTGTCCAATACTGTATATAAAGCGTTAAGATTTTGTCTATTTACGTTTAAATCTAGTCTAATTAATGTACATAAAGCGTTTAGATTTAGTCCTAAGTAAACGTATCCTAAACTTTTAGATCTTGTTTAATAGTTTCTATGATTTAGTTAACGTAATTTCAATGTATTAAAGTTTTAAAACTAAAATAAATTAAAATTACGTTATAACTTTCTAACTTTATTTAAGTATAAAGACCTATATAGCCTTGAAATATATAAATAAGATAGAGTTATAAAAGACCAGGTCTTATTTTTTATATTTTTTATAACTATAATAATACAATTATAAATTTTTATACTCTACTACTTATACTATACTTTTATTTTATAAAACAAAATATAAAGTTACAAACTTATATAAAACGTTTTTATATAAAGGGGATTTAAAGAAAAAATGTTTATGCACTATACTTGTTATGTATGTTTCGATAATTAAAAAAATTTAATGATCAAGCTTTTTGCAGTGAAACCCTATAGTAACAATTCTTATCAAATATTTCTTAAATTATTCTCATTAGCAGAAAATAAAAGTTTACATTAAGAATAAGTCAAAGATTACTAATAAAATCAATAAACTCATAAACCAGTCAATGTAATAAGCTAATACCTCGTCACGATTTAACTGCCTGGCACCACAAACAAAGTCTTTTGATTTAATTTTTTCTGTTGATTCCAGACTTTTTCTTATAAAAGTAGCTTGGTTTCTATGCCGCAACACACGGCATGCAACTTCAGCAGCTGTGGTCAATTCAGTTGCACTTAGTTTTTAACCCTTTGTTTTTTGGTTTTAAAGGACGAGTCTTCAAAGTTCTTTTTGGTTGTCCTTGAGTTTCTCCAGATGATGAAAAATTACATTGCTGGTTATCGCAGCTGCCGGATAGTTTCCGTAAATTAAAGGGATATTGCTGTAAATACTCCATTGATATAAAAGTTTAAAAAGTTTGTTTCTAGCAAAGAATTTAGATATAAACTAGATGTTATTAAAAATATTATGTTATTAAAAATATTATTTAAAGACATATTTTTACAGATATACATAAAAATTTAAATTTTTCGTAATCTACATTTCATTTTAGCGGCAAATACACGAATAAATAACAAATTAGTAAATAAAAAATTTTAAATATATTTTTCACAGTTTATATAAAGTTTTAATAAGCACATTACAATATAACAGTATATATTTATATACTTTAAATAATTTACAATATAGATATACTTAAAAAAATATTTAATGAGTAATATATATTGATTTCGACAAACATTGTTAACTGAACTACGCAAAAATACATTTCTTTCTTACCCATTTCAAATCAACAATAAATCTAAAATAAAAACAAAAAAACAAAAAAAACAAAGGGTTTTTGAGAAGGAAAGATTTTAATATTTAACAAAGTAATAAATTATAAAAAACATTTATTATGTGCGATAGCTAAGTTGTTACTGGCTGCCATGGCTATCATTTGCAATGGCTATGTTGTTACTCGATAAGAGTGATTTTATTAAGGTATGGCAACAAACATCTCTGGAATTAATTAAAAAATCTATTGAGCAACAAGATTTTCATATATTGTTAAATGAATAAAAGTTTTTTTATTATCAATTATTAATAAATTAATAATTATTTCAAATAAATAATTATCAATTTATTTATTGGGACAAAACAACCTAACAGTTTAACAACAAAACGCATTTTTTCGTTTTGATTTTATAATGAAAATTTACTTTATCAAATCTTTTTTTTTTATTTAATATAAAGCCATTTTAAAAGTAAAATTTGAAATTTAATAATAAATATACATATTTAGTTCTAAGCTTTAGCTGGCTAAAAAGAGAAAAACTATTAAATAAAATCATAATATAGGAGAAGGTTGCGTATAATGATCAGGTTTCCAAGATGATATAACCAGTTTTAAGGGTAGACTCCTGCTTTTTTTGCAAACGTTTTTGGTTAAGTATATACAAGTTCGACGGTGTTATTTATTTTAATTTCTTGGTTGTGTAATCGCTAAATGTTTTATTACTAAAAAATTTTACCAACCCCGTTTTAAGGTTTTGTTATTCAATATTTTGTAATTACGTCAGAACGATACAAGGTCACCAAAAATTTGTTACATCCTCTATATTTTATTTTTTTCTACTGCTAATTTAAATGCTTATATGAGATGATACATACGCTTTTGTCATGCTATTTAAATAATGATTTACTTGGTAAAGATACAAAAGATAATACGTTTTTAGACGCTCAAGATGAGATGCGGCTTTTTATTAAGAAAAGCGCATTCTTTTAAAGTTGTTCACCATGGAGCTTTGTTTTGGTATTTTAAGATCTAAAGTTTTTTAAAAAAAATAGTTTTGCAAACTTTTTTAGAGATAAGAAAAATTTATTTTTATTATTATTTTTTTAATTATGGTTAAGATAATTACAATTTACTTAAGTATAGTCCTTAAAGATAATTTTATTTAATTTTTTTGTGTGATTAACTTTATGTTATTTCGAGTTTTTTTAGTTCCATTCAAAAAGCTCATTTTAAGAAACTGGTTCCCTAAAATGAGATAATTGGGTGTATTGAAAATAACGCAATATTTGGTACAAATTTTTTTTTATACGGTTTATTAGTAAATAAATAAAAATTGATCATTTATAACATTAATAACTTGATATATTATCTAACAAATTATATACAAATTTAACTATAAATAACATTTTAAGTTTGATTCCATATTAGTAATGTCATTGCTTATAGTTAACGACGTAAAACATGCATTAACATCAGTTAATATCTTTTTAAAATCTGTCACAACACAGCAGATACCAGTAAAGGAAAGTCAAGTAAAGCCTGCAAATACCTACAAAAGAAATAAAATTATTACATTTTTTAATTACAAAAGTGTTTTAAAATTATTTGCATTTTATAGTCAGTAGAATTAGGATAATAATATAACGGAATATATAAAGAACAAAAAATAGCTATAACAGCCTAGTTTTATCAACACAAAACAGAGTATTATTAGATCATAGCATAAAATATTTGTAAGTACACATTACTATGTGTTTCCAGAATAATTAAAAAAGAAAAGATTATAAAAAGGATAGGCAATTCAACGTAATAACATCCCCAACTTAATAACATATTTTATAACCTTAAATACTTGAACTAAAAAGATTTTATTTGTTACAATATTTGAACAATCAAGGGACAATTAGTTATTAATTTGAACAATTATATCATAAAAAGCAAGCAACTCGTATGATATATCTGAAAAATGGGCATAATTAATTGTGGTATTAAGGAATATGTAAGAACTAACCATGAGCGAGACTAGGTTTTTTCAAACCGAGACAAGACCGAGACGAGACGTTAGTACTTCTTGTGAGACCGAGAACGAGACGAGACGAGAAATTTAACAATTTTTGAAAACAAATTTATTAAAATCCAAGTAAAAAAAAAAAAATGTAAACATGGTTTTGACAAATAGACACTTATGACATTTGTCAAATGTAAACAACTTTTTCAAATATTAATTCAGAATTTTTTTGCCAAACTTTTCCAACAAGACAATGTTTTCTCTGATTAAGATGATTTGTTTTACTTTTTCTGGGTGTAAGTTGTGTCTGGGTGTAAGTTGTTTGTATTTAATCCATGACAAAATTGATCAATAAATTGATCAATTTTGTCATGGATTAAATAAAGAGAATCGGCGACAGTGTTAATTGTTGGAACAGACTCAGCCGACCACGTTTCTGTAGCTTCTTTCAGTGGTGCGAAAATTTCTACTGCTTTCAATTGATTTCCACTGTGATGCACTGATGGTCTTTGAAGAAAAAATATCTTCATTTGCACATAAGCTGATAACTGCACTCTTTAGATGTAGGACAGAAGCCATGCAATCCAGTTCACTATTCCATCTTGTGTCAACAGATTGGCGTAACTGTCTAAAATTGATTCCTTGAGCGTCTGATTCTGATTCAAGCAACTCAGCTGCAACTGTTGACTGGTGAGTTAAAAAAGCCAAATCTTTGCATGTTTGCAACGCATCATCCATTCCAGCAGTCATTCTAAATGAGTCTCAAACTGCACATTTCAAAATATGATTGTTGCACAAGTATTGGTCAAGGCGCTTTGACAATTCGACTGCAAGTTTCATGTTTCTTGCCTGGTTGTTCACGCAGTACATTGGCAAATAAGCAGGCAAATTTAGTTCTTCTAAGAAAGAATCCAGCTTTCCTTCAATTAAGATACCTGTGTGTCTGCCTGGGAACTATTGGACATGGGGTGTCCGGTGATGCAGTCTCCAATTTTCGTCAATAGCATGAAAAGTCCAAGGTATGTAGCTGTCCTGAGCTCTAGAAGTCCAAAGGTCAGAAGTAAAGGCAGCACTTTTTAGATTTGTTATTATGTTCTTCATTCCAGCTTGAACTTCTCTTGACCGAATTGAAAGCTTTCTTGAATATGTTGTTCTGTGATGAAGGCTCAGTTTAGGGTTTGCAATGTCAAACAATTTCTTGAAACCTCTTCCTTCGACTGCTGAAAAGGACACCAGATCAGTGCAAAATTAATCCAGCATTGCAGAGTCAAATTATTTTTGAATGGAATTGTCTTTGTTATATTTGGACTTTGTTTCAAGCGTTTCGACCATGGTTCGTTGTTACTTAGGAGGAGGAAGAAGAGAGTCGTCAGTTTTTTGAGAATACTCAACGTAATCTTGGCTGTGTTTTTTTTCGAGGTGACGATAAAGTCAGCTTGTGTTTCCATCTTTTGATTTCAAAGACTTTTTGCACGCCTTGCATTCAGCACCGTCACTTGTTTTTTGAAAATATCTCCAGATTTTGTTTTTTCTTGGTGTCATTTTTGATCGTTGAAATGAGGCAAGAATATTTCTTTTCAATATGAACAATATGTGTCAAGTTTAATTCCACTGGTAAACTAATGAAATTAAGTCGAAAGTGCACCATTTTATACAAAAAGTTTTTGTATTTAAAATCTAATAAAAAATATTTAAAATCTAATTAAAATTTTTTAATTAGAAAATAATATTAAGTCTCGTTCTACTTCTCGCGAGAATTTTCTATTTCTCGTTTCTCACGAGAAGTCCCGTTTCTCACGAGAAACGAGAACGAGGCGAGATCTCGCTCATGGTTAGGAAGAACTCAGTAATTGCATAAGCTTTATTAATTCTCCCTCTCATCTGAGAGAGAGAGAAAGTTTTCAAAGCAGAATGTTAAAAAAAATAAAAAAACACACAATAGATAACTGGTTTTATTATGTCACCAGTAAACAAAATTATTTTAACCTTGATTAATAGATAAAGTCCGAGCATTTTTTAAATAAGTTCGGGTTTCTTTTTAACTGTTGACTAATGATTAATATAGTAAAGTTAACATCATATTAAATTAAATTTACAAAGTTGAAACCATGTTTCAACAGTAAGCAAACTAATCAAGTGATGACAAGGCAACTAAAAAAAAAAAAAGAACATAATTATGTTTGAGATTATAAAAAAATTTAAATCATTCATTTTATTAATTGTTTGTTTATAAATTGTTGTTATAAACTCATATTAATCTAATCATACTATAAAATTTATACTATAAATCACTCAATATATTATTATAAATATATAAATATTAGTATAAATAGAAAAATTCATACTTTGCCTTGTTTTCAAGTGTCTAAAGTAAAATCGAATTAATAGACATTGACACTGATTGACATTGAGTTCTTGCAAGTAAGATATTTGCTCGCTGAGCAGCATTTCTAAGATTCCAACAATGATTAATTTTATCCTACCTAGATCTATCTCTTTTATTTGACAACTATTTTTAAGTCGCCTATTACCATTCACACTGATAGCTTTAAGCCTAATATTATCCATTTCAATTTCACTATTATCATTAAACATATTACCAATAATTTTACTATTGTTGCAACTGAATATTAAATAAACGTAAAAGAATCATACAAAGTGTAATCTTTTTTAATCAAAGACTATATTTTAAGTTAAATTTATTGTAAAACTGTGATACAACGATTTCTAAATGTTGCATATTCAGGAGTGCGTACCAATTATGCCATCTCTTGGAAAAAAAATTATAAAACCGTAGAAAAAATTAAAAAAACGAAAAAAAACGAATATCTCCACTAAAGCGTGATAATTTATAAACTGAAAATTGAGAAAAACGAATACTTCTACTAAAACGGGGACAGTATAAACTAAAATTAGGGGGAAACGAACATGAATGCTAAAATAAATGAATTATAAACTAATAATTGAGGGAAACAAGTATCTCCACTAAAAACGGTAATAGTTATAATCCACAAAGTATAAAATACAAATAGTTTCACTAAAACGGTATCAGTTGTAACTAAAAACTAGGGGAAACGAATGCTTTAACTAAAACGGCTTTAGTTATAAACTAAAAATTGATAAAACAAATATCTCCACTAAAACGATAATAATTATAGACTAACAATTAAAAACAAACATTTTCACTAAAACGGTATTATTTACAAACTAAAAATTGAAAAAACGAATATCTCCACTAAAGCGTGATTATTGATAAACTAAAACCCGAAAAAACGAATGTTTCCACTAAAACGGTAATAATCATAAACTAAAAACTGAAAAAACGAATACTTCAACAAAAACGGTCATATTTATAACCTAAAAATTGAAAAAACAAATGTTTCCACTAAAATGGTAATAATTATAAACTAAAAATTTGAAAAAACGAACGTTTCAACTAAAACGGTTATAATTATAAACTCAAAATTGGAAATACGATTACTTCTACTAAAACGATAACTATAAATTAAAAATTGGGGGAAACGAATATTTCTACTAAAGGACCACCCTTACAGACAACTACCCCCACTTACTGTATAGGAAGGGGGCCCCAACTCCAAGACCCCGTCCTCTACTCGCACAGAAAGTACCAAAAACCAAACCAGAGACTACACTCAGTGAATCTAAAATTGCAAGTAAACAATACTGATAACAATCATATATTTCCCAATTTAGCTAATGAACTTACCATACGACTTACAACAAGAGGGAACAACACAAGATAACCCACCCCACAGATTATACACACCAAATGGCAACATAAGGAATATCGCCCCGTTCTCATTCAAGAAACTATTCCTACAAAATTGGAAAGGAAGCTTGAACAATTAATACAAAACACAACTAAAAGAAAAAATCCTTGAGGTAGAAAATAAAATACACGAAAAAACAAACACCAACTTATCTGACACACCACTCACCCACCACGAACTGAATATCCTCAATAAGGGCCTAAAATTCATCACATCCCCACAAGAGCCTGAATCCGATACGTATATAAAGGAAATAGTTAAGTTTAAGAGGCGGGTCTATTGCAAAATGTTTTTTAACAAGGAAACGAAGAAAAATCAGCACCCCACGGCACAAAACCTAATTGACAACAATAAAGATCGCGTATTCAGGAGACCAAACCCTAACTGGACCTCCCCCCCCCCCCCCATAGACACAAACTTGAAACTAAGAAGGTACTTCTCCATCATCGAGAAGGAAGCAGAACGAATTACCAAGGCACCGATACACAAGAATCCAAGAAACGTTACCCATAAGGAACAAAAGGCCCTCGAATCCCCCCAAAAGAACGAACTATAGAGACACAACCCACAACAGGTGGGTTGTGTCTTTCTGAAGTATTCTTTAGAGACACAACCCACAACAGGTGGGTTGTGTCTCTTGTCAGAGACACAACCCACCTGTTGAAACTAATGTCAGAGATAAGCTCTCCCCCAACCGCATCACACTTATCACAGCGGACGTTACATCACTGTATACAAACATACCACACAAGGACGGGATCCTGACAACCAGAGACTTTATGACGGAAAAAATACACACAATATCATTTTCCCCAGAACTTTCACCCATCATACGCACAAGACACTTTTGCCATTTTATAGAACTTATCCTGCAGAATAGTTCCTTCATGTTTGACAACAGGGCCTTTCGCCGAAGATTCGGCACCTCCATGGGAACCAGGATGGCACCACCTTACGTCAACATTTTCATGAGCACATTCGACGAAAAAATACAATCTAAATTCGACAAAGACATTCTATACAAACGATTTATCAATGACATCCTGATCATCTTCACCGGTACCGCACAACGAACCCAAGAACTTATGACATATGCCAATAACATTCACAAGGACATAAAAATTTACATTCAACACCTCTCACGACACCATCGACTTCATAGACATCACACTACAGATAAAAGAAAACAACACATTGAGCTCCAAACTATACAGAAAACCAACGGACACCCTCTCGCTACTCAACTTCCATTCGAACCACCCGAGACACCAAAAAATAGGGATCATATATAGCCAAGCACTACGACTCAACAGGCTCATTTCAAACGAAGAAGAACTGAATAAGGAACTACAGAACTTAGGCATCACACTCGCTACCAAAGGATACCCCCTACAATTCATTAACCATTAAATATCGAAAGTACTACTTAGAACTCGGACAGAATTAATAACACAACCAAAACGACATAACACATATAACAACAATAACCACGATGAAACCACCCCGACCGCCACTGATAACCAAATCCCCATCATACTCCCAACAACAACATAGGAAGGGAACTGTCACGTATGATTACAAAACACTGGAACATAATAAAAAACGACCCCCAACTAAATGAGATATTACACCCCACACTACTGAAAGTACTGTCTAACAAGAAATCACTAGCCGACAAACTCATCGCCACAAAACACACACACATATAAACACAAAGAAACGTCCACTACAACCACCATCTAGTTGCGATACCAACACAACTACCCTCAGCAAGCTCATAAAGTAACCATAACTGAAGAGCACGGTCCAAATGATAAAACAAGAGAACTACAAAACACACAATACTATCACAAAGAACAATAAAGAAAAATAGAAACACAAGCACATATAACTATAAGCATATTATACACTAAATTATAACACATAAATATATCATGTGCCACACCACAATATTGTATTTAATGGGTTGTAACATCCTCCCTTACGTGTTCTCCTCAAATCAGTCTAAGGTTGGGCTTGGGCCCTCGCGGCTCCCTAAATCATATCATTAGTATGGCGGAGTCGACTACTGCGGTGTTAGCACAAAGACATAGGGATAGGAATTAAATTAAGTTATGCACAAAACGAGTTAGTAGACTAAATTATGGAAACAGTATACATAAGAAAACTAACACGGGGTATAAAACAAAAATTCCCACTAAAGCAGCTTGAATTATAAAATATTAGTTGTTTTAATTATAAAATATTGGGTAAAACGATTCTCTCCACTAAAACGGTATTAACTATTAACTAAAAATTTGGAAAACAAATCTTTCAACTATAACAGAAAATTCTATAACGGAAAAAACTATAACGGAACAACATAAATTGAAAATTTATGTTGTTCCGTTAAAAACTTATTAAACCGGTATTAATTATAAATTAAAATACACGTTTAACTTCCGTTAAACCGGTATTAATTATAAACTAAAATACACGAACATTCCCACTAAACTGGCATTAATTATAAACTAAAATTAGGAGAAACGAATATTTCCACTAAAACGGAATTATTTATAAACAAATAAATTTATATTATTTATAAAACTTAAACTAGGATAAAACAAAGGTTTAAACGATATCAACTATAAACTATAAACTAAAATATACAGTAACCATAACTTAGAATCTCCAGAAAAAATGAATGTTTCCACTATAACAATTAACTATTATTGTAACGCATTTATTTTCCGGTAACGTCAACTAAATAATCACCCCAGAAACGTCAAAACACAATAATCAAAATAACGTACAGAACACTTGAAGGACACTTGCCGTACACAGAACTGGACACTGAATCATATTTCCGCTCTAAAATTCACTTCCCAATACTGGACACCTGTCCAAATATGGTAATTTACCTTGCACTCTCTAGCACTTACGTAAAATATCTCTTCTCTTCCGTCAGAACTACAACGGCCTGATGTGTTCCAAATAAGTGGTGGAACTTTTTAAAATATTTCAATACATGAAGCAGTTATTTAATCACAAATTAGACATGAAGCTGTATGTCTGATAAATATATCGATGATTCATGCGTTCTGACAGTTGTGACACTCTAATTAATCTACCACAACGTTGCTTAAATTCTTCTTAAATATTATTTACCATTTTAATAACATTGCCAGAGGAGATTAATCCATCAATTGAAATTGAAAAAGAGCATTTAGGGCATTTTGTTTTAGATAATGGTTTATTATTGATTAGTGTTAATATACAAAGTGCAAAAGACGAATGCAGACAGCTTTTTAAAATAACTGATTTATACATAATACCATAACAAATATAATAGACACAAAAATGTACATGTGGCCTCAAGTTTTGGTTAATGTCTTGTAGTTTCAGATTTAAAGTTGGTAGAGATGAAATTTCAGCTTGTATGTTATTTATTGCTTGTTGAGTTCAAATTTTTTCATTGAAAATATTGAAAGGCACTCCCTTAGCAGTTTTCTTTGGTTTCCTTCCTTTATTTACTTTGAAGCAAACTCACATTTCTTGCCATTGCTAATTCAGGTTCTTAATATTAGTATTTGAACCTTTTTATGTTTATATTCTCATTATAAAATAGCATCTGTAACACATCTTCTGTGGGTGCATCTCTAGATAATCCTTGTCAAAACCGTAGTGTTCTTTTATCAAACCATGTATTATAAATAAATGGTTTGATAAAAGAACACTACGGTTTCCAAGATTTTCTCCACACATTTGATATAATTTTCTTAGTTTTGCTTTATGAGACTTTTTTTGATTCATGAGTCATTTTTATATTTATTTATAGGCAAATAATGGGATTTTATGTACACTGTTTATAAGTCTAATTATACTTTATATAATTAAAACTATTCTAGTTTTAAAATATATTGGGTTTTAAAGCCTCAGAATATAAATAAGCGCTTAGTTAACCAGTTTTAGTAATTAACACTAAAAATAAAAAATTTAAATGTTGTGAAAAAACGCCTTTTCAAGGCCATATATAAATCAATTTAAATAATGGGATTCAATTATACATCTTTATAGCAAAGCTACAAGCTGCTTTTTTAGGAGATGCTAAAAAAAATATACTAAATAAAAGCGAAAAAACGTTATCTAAAATACAAGTTCCGCATGCGCATTATAAACTGCCGCGATTGTTCAATATTAAACCACCGTGTTGTGAAAGAGAAGATGAAAACGCGGCTTTACAAATGATTAGAAAAGTAGTTAAATTTTTTAAACATTCGCCGAAAAGAAATTCAATTTTTCAAGACCATGTAAAAGTAGAGCAAGGAGTTGAACTCAATCTCCTGCTAGATTGTCGGACCAAATGGAAGGGTATTGTGACAATCGTTGAAAGATTTTTAATTGACGGACGTTGTAAAAAAAAAATAGAATAAGTTGACCTTTCAAGAACTATTTAACGGTGTTTATCTTTCAGTTTTAGGAGATGTTTTTAACGCTCTTCAACAAATCAAAATAGCTGCAGAAACATTAGATAAGCGTAACGCAAATGTGCTAACAGCTGATGCAATTTTAATTTTTTTTTTAATTCCTGCGTAACAATAATGATGCAATTTCAGAGGAGACGTTGCTAGTTCTGTCTCTTTGCGTTTAAGAGCACAGAAATCGAGATCTTGTGAAATTGATTAAATACATCCTTACACGCGGTTTACATTCAACTGCTACTCCTGAGTTACCTTCGTCTTCATAAGGTGCGTTGTTATTATTTGTTATACAAACCACTTATTGAATAGATTATTCAGTGAAGATGTCAATATTGGAAATTTCCATTAAAGAGAATAGTTGCTTAACAGTTACAATATTAAAGACATATTGGCGATATCTATAAATGCAACATATAAACCTTAAAAGTGTTTATTAACTAAAGATTCTTGCAATGACCTTAAAAAAGAGCTTCAAATCTATGAGAATACTGGAAATATTAAAAATAATTTAAAAAAGCCGTTTGATGCTTTAACTTGGATACAACTAAATTCAATGGAAAGCAAGCGAGTATTTTCATTTGTCGTAATTTTTGTTCAAAACGAAGATAATGACTTAGTGACTAATTTCAAGACTTCCTCACAATTCTAAAAAGTTATTTACTTACCAAATAAGCTCAAAACCCTTATTTTCTAACCAAATAAGTTTAAAGTCCTGAAACGCAAATCAATGTCTATTATTTATGATATAGTAAATATTAGTAAGTAAAAATGCGTTTACCGATTTTGATGAGCTCTTGAGGTTCCTCCTTGGATTCTAAATCCTTGATAGGTACTAATATTCTCGGATTTTTTTAAAAGCAAAACATATTGTACTTATCAAACAATAAACCATTCTTCAAAATTGACAATAATTGTTTTAACAAACTTCTAAATTGTATATGATGACAAAAGCACGTTTTTTAAAACAATTTTTAATATTATTTTATAATATGGTTTAAAAACTGTATTTAAACAAGTTTTACAAGTAAAAAACTTAAATTTAAGTATAACAATAATAACAAATATAATAATTAAGTATAATAATAATAACAAAAGCACGTTTTTTAAAACAATTTTTAATATTATGTTACAATATGGTTTACAAACTGTATTTAAACAAGTTTTACAAGTCGTCAGGTTAGAATTATTTTGTTCTAACTCTACATTTGTTTAAACTGAGATGGGTTGAAGTTTTACACTGTAATGCAGTAGAATTGGCATTATATTTTTCATTAATGAAAACTTTTTTTAATTCTTGGGTATATACTGAAAATAATTATTTGTTTTGAAAAAAAAAGGTAAGTTGCTCAAATTGCTATTATGGCCCGACCCTGTTTGAAGATAATTTCTATAGATACATTGTGCGTTAATATTATTTTGTGCTCAATCTCCATATTTTAGTAAATACAATTTAATCGTTTTGCAAAAAGCAAATGAATTACAACAAATTACTTTTAACTAATGGATTTAAACGCAAATATAGAAACCTAAAACACTTCGTAGAAAAACTTAAATGGATGGGATAATTAGCTTTCTTATTGCTACTTACACAGAATTCAACTGATATTGCTTCTGAAAGGATGGGCAGCTTTAAACAAGAGCTATATTGATTAAAGAAAATCATTTCTATTTAAAAAGATTTATTAAAAATAAACGAACAAAGTTTTTTACTAAGATGCCAATAGAATTGATGGTTCTTCAAGATTACTTCCTGATCCTCGGGTGTTTTTTGGTTTAGACAGCCGTCCTTCTTTATAAATATCTGTAAAACGATTCTTGAAATAATTCTAGAGACCAGGAGCATTAGACCTATAAACAAGAGTTTTGACATCAAAGTATGGAACCTTTTTGTAGTTCATAAGACAGGCAATATTTGAGAAATTTTTGATGTATTTTTTCTGCATTTGGTATACAAAAAATAGTTTACGTTGGTTAACATTTAACATTGCTTTTACCAACTCGGGAGGGCTGAATATTTCTGCCGAATGTAATGATTTCTCAATCCGACTATGTACATTATCATATTCCTGAATGGACCTTGGCCCTTGCTCACAATATTTTTGTTCAATTATTTCAATATTTGGATGATCAATAAGAAACTCACGCAATGCAGCTGACATATGACTGTTTCTATTTAGTGGAACACAAGAATCAAACCAAAGTAAAAACTTATCAATATTAGAAAGATCCTTGTAAACTTGATTTAAGATACATATCACAGCATTGGCAATATCGTTACCAGAACGATCAGACATACCTTCATGCCATAATACCCAATATGCTTTTTTGTTTAGCAAAGAGTAACATGATAAATTATAACAACTGAGCTTTCTTTTATAAAAGAAATTTCCCACGTTACTTTTTGGCAAGCTCAAGACATTTTGTAGATCAATACAAACTATGGTTGTGGTAGAGGAGTTCAACTTTCAATCCTTATCTCTCTCGATCTTTTTTTTATTTTTTGATGCAATATGCTTGTTACACTTTTGGATTTGCTTTTCATTAGCATTTTAAATAATGCAAAATTGATAGCATGTATCTCACAGATCTTTTTTTGTCTTTTGAAATTCAATATTAAATTTGGTGTTAAAAATATTGCGGTACTTACATTCCTTTCCAGGTAAAATTTTATATTGAGTGCAATATATTATATATAAATCATAAAGTTTCTTCAAATTTAATGAACCATCAAAGTATTGTTTGCAGAAAATGCTACGACAATAATGTGACTGAACTCGTGAAAACAAATTGATATGGTTTTCTATACTCTGTTCGGTCATTTCAAGATCTTTTTTTTTACAATGTTTCCCCCATTATGTAGGGGCAGGAATACCAGTTTCAAGCTTATTTTCATGATAGTATGATGATTGCCTGCTGCTGATGTCTAATGTAGACAAATAAAACACCATACATACACGATGTTTGACAACAAGAAAATGTAAAAATAAGTATATTTTTTTCTTGACTTGCTTACTTTATTGCTCTGAGTCGTTTTTTTATCTAACCGTTCAGTAGTTTTACTAAAAAAGTGTTGCTTTTCAATCTGAAACATTCCCCACAGTCCATTAATTAAAATTTTTCTCTTGTCTTCTGAAATTTTCACGAAACACTTAAATTTGCAACAATTTCTACAATATTTTTATTTTTAATACTTTTTGGTTGAATAACCTTGCCTCTGATATTTATATATTCTTTTCCTGATTGCCTAAGTCGCTTTCTTTTTGACTGCTTCCAGTTAAAACAGTTTGTCTTACGTTTTCTTGTTTTCCCACCGTGCGGAGGTAATCGCAGTTGAACCATCAATGTTCCTAAAAGAACAGAGCAATAATGAATTATTAGAAATCACTTTTTAATTTTAATTTTTTACTTAATGTCTCGTCAATAAAGACTTTTTAGAATATATATTCATATATATATATATATATATATATATATTTATATATATATATATATATATATATATATATATATATATATTTATATATATATATATATATATATATATATAAATTAGTAAAAACACCTATCTAATATTCTTCAACACTGTGTTTCACCATCAGTAGGTTCATCAGGAAGAAGAATCTTCCTTATTCTTCCTGATGAACCAACTGATGATTGATCCTGATTTTTCCTGATGAACCTCTTGATGAATAATCCTGATAAAGGTTCATCGGGAAGAATCTTCCTGATTCTTCCTGATGAACCTACTGATAGTGGAACAGAGTGTTGAAGAATATTAGATAAGTGTTTTTACTAATTTATTATTGCTCTGATCTTTGAGAACATTGAGCACTCTGTTAGTAGAACACACTAACATAATTTATATATATATATATATATACATATATATATATATATATATATATATATATAAATATATATATATATATATATATATATATATATATATATATGTATATATATATATATATACATATATATATATATTTATGTATATATATATATATATATATATATTTATATATCTATCTATATATATATATATATATATATATATATATATATATATATATATATATATATATATATATATATATATATATATATATATATATATGTATATATATATATATATATGTATATATAAATTTATATATATATATATATATATATATATATATATATATATATATATATATATATGTATGTATATATATATATATATATATATATATATATAAATATATATATATATATATATATATATATATATATGTATATATATATATACATATATATATATATATATATATATATATATATATATATATATATATATATATATATTTATATATATATATATATATATATATATATATATATATATATTATTAGAACCTCACAGAATCTGATATATATGTGACAAACACACATTAGTGTTTATGTCACATATACAACAAAATCCGTTATGTTCTAATAAGATAATAACACATTTCCTACTAAAATAATGTGTAGAGTTTTATTAATAACTAAAAAAAGCCGATTATCACTTGAATATATAGGAAAATACCTGTATTTTTGTTTATTACTCCAAGACATACATTATTATTTTCCGCCTTTTTAAAATTTTAAATAGGAAATTATCGCGAACGTATTATTTAATGCGATTTATAAACACTTTTATTGTTTGGTTGGAAATAGAACTAAATTTTAACAATAATATCGCTATTTTGCACATAGAACTATCGGTTACACCTAATTTGACACTTTTTGACGCACTTTTTTTTCAATTTTAAAAGTAATACAGCTAGAAAGAAAATATAACAAAAAAATAGAAAAAGGTATATACTCATTTTTTTAAAATTTGGAGATAGAACAAAATATTTCTAACCTGACGAAGTAAAAAACTTATATTTATGTTTCCCGCCGTTTTTATTTGTTTTAATAAAATTAAATAGTGCGGAATAAAAGTTTTCTTGTGTTCACTAACAATTGCATCTTTAATAACTTCCAAAACCGCATGAATCTCTTTATATTCTAAAAGTAGAAATGTTTAAATAACTCAAAAAAGTATGTATTTTCGACGAACTCGGGGCAACATCATTAGCTGATATAAGTCATTAAAGATTATTTGCCACTTATTTTGAAAAGTCTTTCAAAAATAAATTTAAACCAAAAAATCAGACTTTTTGTTTTATTTTATTTTATATTCTGAATGTAAAGAGCCGAAGGATATCTTAAAATTAAAAATACACTATTACTTAAATTAAAAAGATTCTATTTTAGTTAAATAAAAGTCTCACATTTTCCAGATTTCTTAGAAATTAATTTCAAATAATACCATTTATATCAAATAATACCATTTTTCACAGCTTTTAACTATAAAATACAAAATTAAAGTTTTTTTAAAAAATTATTTTTACTTTTGAAATAAAAAACAATGGTAATTTGATATTATTTAACAAAGGGCACATATTTATAAAAAATTTGTCTGTTGGTAATTGCTAATTTTGTTATTTTGAGTGACTATGCGGAGCCGCCAAAAATATTTCTTGTCTATTTATAAAAAAAAAAGAGTGACAGCGAAATAAAACTTAAACAAGTAGTTTGTTTTTAAAACTTGGTTTAAAACAAACTACTCGGTAAACGTTTGTTGTTACTGCTAACAAGAATTTTGCCTTTAGTGATACGAACATTTTTCTAACAAAAGTTCAATTTTGTTTAATGGCTAATATCTAACACAGTAAGTGACAAATTTAATTTAAATGATAGAAAAAAATGGCTGCAAAATGTCTTGCTTTAGATAAATCTAGCTCAATTTCAACTCAAACTTCAAAATTTTTCAAAGTTTGAAACTTTTTTAAAAAAATCAATATTTTTAGCAAGAAACACTTTAAATTAAAAAAACTGTAAAAAAAAATCAAAACTTTGACAAAGTTAATTTACATGATACCTTGGCGTAAACTTTTTGATGCACTTAACATAGACTCATAAAAAACCTGATGCCAGATTTTTATTTAGTTTGACTATTACTGGCAGTAAACAATAATATGGTCATAAATACCTAAATTTTTTTATCTACTGGTAAACAAGTTAGCCGTGAGTAAATGCTTTGCAGCCAATCAATAATTGAAACTTTTGTTTTGCATGTCTGTTATGTTCGGCCAACTGAAGTCTAAGCTTGCTATTTAACTGTACGTTTTTTATATTGATTTTTTCATTATTGATGACAAAGTAAACAAGTTTGTGGCAAGAATAAAAAGTCACTATTTACTATTGATACGCTATTTATATGTCTCAATACAAACAAAAATACAGAGTTATTAGTTATGCTTGAAATCATTAATGTTTAAATAAAACCGGACTGATTTCATCAAAACCCATCAAAAGCCAAAGAAACTGATTAAAAAAGTTAGCATCAGAGATCAACAAAAAAATGAAAAGCAATGGTTTATGTCTTATTAATTTATTATATTGGTTTTTTATTTTTACTTATTAAAATGGAATACAATTGCGACAAAATAAATAAAAATATTTGTTCAGATATACCTACTAAAAATATTTATCCGGTTTTACAAAATGAATATACTGAAAATCAGTCACTTGTTATAAATCCTCATGTATATACCGTTGAAATATAATTAGTGAAATTCAAAAAGAAATAGAGTTTGAGAGAGAAAGGAGAACAACGTTAAGTGAAAAGTACCATAGAGCTGTAAAAATAATTTCTGTAGTTGACAGTACTTTATTAACATACAGTGTGACACATGGAGCTGTTGGAATTGCAGTGCCAGCAGTTATTGCATTTGAGGGTGTAGCATTAGGATCAGGTATGTTATCAATAATAGGTGGGCAAGTATATAAAATGTTAAATTTAAAAGCACGAAAAGATTAAAGTACTTGCCGATTTAAAGCTAAATACAATAAGTGATTCAATTTCTAAAGCATTAGTAGATGGTCATTTAGATGATAAAGAATTTGAGTTAATACTTGGTGAACTTGAAAAATTTAAAGTTATGCTAGAGAAAATTAGATCAAAAACTGAAAAAGAAATTGATGAACAAACTAAGGTATCATTGATTAACCAAGGAAGAGAGAAAGCTATTAATATACTCCAGATGAGATGTAATAAAAACGATAATGTAAAAACACAAAATAATTTATTAAATAAAAAAACTTAATATTTTATAACATGTTATTAAAGATGTTCTATCCTTTCTTTTTAGAATGTAGTAAACGTGAAGCAGATTTAAATAAAAAAAAATATTTTGAACTTCTCGGATTTGGAAAGAGAGGTATTATTACTAATTCAGTTCTAATCACTGATTATGGCAACTTTAAAATACCGACGATTATAGTGATGATGAGAAAAGTAAACTCAATAAACTTATCTGGAATAATAATTTTTATTATGTGGAAAGCGAGATTAAAGTGTCTATTAAACAATGGAATAATGTGAAGAAACAGGATAAATTGAGAATGATAGATAAATATGCACTTAAGTTAGAGTGTGATTTCAAAGAAAAAAAATTATTAAAAAGTATTTTAATCAACTGCACTCATATTAGGATTATTAGAGTCAAAAGATATCATTTATAAAGACTTTAAGATTAAAATTATATTTAATATTAAAAAACTTGCAAAACACAAATAAATAAAAACGCAACATAGACTTTTATGTTGCGTTTTACGTTTTTTTTCTTTAAAATATAAAATGTCTTTTTTAAAATTTACAGATGCTGATAAGCAAGATCAATTAGTTAAAGAATACTTAGATCTTAAAAAAAGAGTACAGCATAATGATCTTAGTGATAAGATTAGTGATTCTAATTTGCAGACAGACTTGATAAAATTGTACAGACCATTAATTGAGAGTCAAGATGGAATAAGAGATGACGTATCTAAATTACAAGATCGAGCTAATAATATTGCACTCACTTTTTCAAATGCATATCCTAAAATACTTCCATATGGACATAAAGATCTTATGCATTATGATTCTATAAATCAATTGTCTTATTGATCCGAAGGATCTAAAGATAATCATTTGAAGATGGGAAAAATAGCAACAGAATATCTTAAGATGTATACAACAAGTAAAAAGTCTACAGATGCTACATTTGGAATACATTTGAAAGGTGATGAATTATACATTGGTAAAAAGCCAATATTAATTAATAATGATGATATAACTATTGATGGAAAAGAATATGTTAATACACCAGGTCTTTAGGAGTTGATAACAAAGTTTACTCCTGATGAGGATATATATAATGATAATGATCTTCAAAATTATCAAGATATTCTAATACGAACAGATGCAATTACTTACGATAGAGGTAAGCCAAAGTCATCTGGGAGTGAAAAATACAGAGAAATAATTTTACCTATTTGAAAAGATATAATGAGAGCTAAAAGCTTGAATTAAAAGGAAATGGAAGAAGAACAAGAGCAAAAACTGTAATCCTAATGTACTAGTTGAAATGCATGAATTATGTATAGCTGCTTAGGAAGCAGGTAATAATGCTTTAAAAAATGAAGCTGTAGCGATTAGTGATGAACTATTAAGACAAGGTGTTATAAATAAAAAACAGTATAAAGCTATACAAAATATTCTGGTAATATAAGTAAAATAAAATATAAGTAAAAATGAACAAAAAAAAATAAAAAATCTTGCATTTATAAAAATGCGAATTTTAAATGAAACGGAAATAATGTCAATTCGTCTTAGAGATCTTAAAGAACTAGTTAAAACGCTTGAATTACGCATTGGAAGCAGTTATTAATGCATGAAAAAATGAAGGTGTTGTAAATATAATTATAAATAATAAGTAAATAATATGAAAAAGGCAATTTTAAAAAAAAATTGCGTACATAAAAATGATAAAATTGTTATAAATAAAAGATATATTCAGCAAAGCAGCAGCGTCAAATTTAACAAAAGTATCATCAGCTATATTAAAAGGGCTTGCGGCTACTGATTTAGGAAAAACTGCAGTAACTGCTGCTAAATAAGCAGGAAAAGAACTTTCATTATGAGAAATAGAAGCTGCTAAAAACGCTACAATTTAAAGAGGAAAACAATTAATTGATAAAGCAGCTTCAAAAGTAAATAAACTTGATTAAAAAAGTAAAGATACACTTTCATGTTTGACTAAAACTGCAGATCATGAACCAACAACGAACATGAGTAAATTAACTTTTGTTTGTTCATCAATAAGATCAACAAAAAAATATCAAATAAAAATGCAATAACAATAGAAGATATAGTTAAAAAAAGACGCTGTCTTTGATTAGCGTAATATTTTCGTTTTGCATTTTTTTTTTAAATTATAAAATGTTTTTATATTGTTTATATAAAAAAATAGCAACTTATGATTTATTAAATATTACAGAACTCCCAATTATAGATGAAAAAATTGATAGATTTGAATGTCACGAATTTGAACCAGCGTCTCGTTCAAATCTAAATAGCTCTGGAGAAATAATAATTAACATTGAGCAACAAGATTTGTTCACACTACCATCTAAGGCATATCAAATGTTTGAAAAAAGACTTCTTAAAACTGATGATACAGCTTATGCTCATACAGATACAGTGGCACTAACTAATAATGGTATTATGCACTTATTTAGTCAAATATAATATCAATTATCTAACCAAGATATCGAAACAGTTTATTATCCAGGTCAAGCAACAACAATGTTGGGATTGTTCAAATACCCGAACAATTTTCAATTGGCTCAAGGATTAAATCAATTGTGGTATAAAGATTATACCGCAACAGCAGTACTTGCGGATAACGCAGAATTTGCGATGAGACAAGTGTATATATTCCAAAAACCAAATGAAAAAGGAACATTTTACATCCCTTTAAGACACATTTTTGAATTTTTTGATGATTATGACAAAGTTGTTTATGTATTTAGGCATACACTAAGTCTTGTAAGAAAAAGTGATGATGATACAATTTTTAGAGCCGTTAATGTAGTTGCAGGAAAAGTCGATCTTCAAAAAATACCATTGTTCATGCCACATGTAATTCCATCACTTGAAGAAAACTTAAGTTTTCTTAAAACCATCAAATCAAAAATAACACTTCCAATCACTTTTAGAGCACGGCAGTGTGATACTATAACAGTACCACAATCGACATCATTTATTTGGAGACTTAATGTAAAGGCATCTTATGAAAAACCGAGATATATCATTGTTTGATTTCAAACAAGTAAAGATGGAGACCAAGCATTCAATCTTCGATCATTGTGATTTGAAAAATATGTACATTATGCTTTACTCTGAAAGATATCCAGCTGTTGACTATAATTTATCATTTCCAAATCAACAGTTTTCAAGAGCTTATAACAGCGCAGCTATATTTAGTTAAGAATTTTATGGAATGAATAAATTAATCACACAAAGCAACATACTACCTTCAGAGTATAAAGATTTATACCCACTTATGGTTTTTGATGTTTGTAAACAATCAAAAAGATTAAAATCATCAGTAATAGATGCGCAAATTAAGATTTTATTTAATACAGCAGTTCCAACAGATACAGAAGCATTTGCTGCTGTAATATCAGATAGATTTTTAAACTTTCAACCAGACGGAAGTAAAATGAATGTTGTTTATTAATTTTTTTGAACTGATTTAAAAAAAAAGTTTTCTTTATATAATAAAAATGTATTATACAAGGAAATACTTGCAGAATTTGTTAAAAGAGAATAATATTTCACAAACATCTAAAAAGTTCGCTACCTTGTTAATGATTGCTGTACATAATAAGTTAATAGATAAAGAATCAATCATGACAAAAGTAGTAGAAGCAACTGATGAAAAAAGACAAGTTGGAAGACCTAGAGTACATCCAGTAAAAGAAGCAACTAATGAGAAAAGACCAGTTGGAAGACCTAAAATACATCCAGTAAAATAAGAGAAAAAGGAAATAGATCCAAAAGTATGAAAGATTACGAACAATTAAAAAAAAACCAGTCACTGTTAAATTAATAAACATGGTAACAGGAGAAGAAATAATGTATAAATCATTATATAGCGCTATGCAAGGAACTGGACATAGATATATATATCTTGAATTGCGTGATGGAAAGATTGAAAATGGTTTTAAGATTAAAATATTAGATTCTGAAAAAATAAATAAAAAAAATCTTTCTAAATATAAAATGGAAAATAAAACTGAAGAAGAATGTCATAAGGAATTTTATTAAAATTATTAACCTCTTTCGTATAAAACAGTAAAAACTAGAAAAAGTGATGAATTTAATATAGACCATGGGTTGAAACGCAAAGATTATAATTAAAAAAATCTTGCTATATAAAAAATGGAAAATATACTTGATGAAACTATTACAGATATATACTCAGAAATTTTAGCTCCAACACTCTTTGTATATAAAGTAACAACTGTTCAAAATGAGTGTCAATATGCAAAACTTCGAAAAATTAAATATTATTTCAGAATTCGAGGATGGGATGCATCTAAAAAAATTTCATTTGAATTTTTTCATATGAAATATTAACAAAAAAAAATTATTGAAAATGATATAAAGAAATTTTTTCATACAAAAAAAATATTATATATGTAAAAATGGAAAACAAAACGGTAAAAGAATTAAAGAAAATCGCTAAAGAGCGAAAAATTAAATATTATTATAGAATGCGAAAAAGTGATCTCATAAGAGAGTTATCACACGCACATATATTAGACGAACCAATTCCAGATATCTCATCAACAATTTTATCTCCAACACCTTTTCAGCCTATTACACAAATTCAAAAAGATATAAATAAAAAGCTTAATTCTTTTGCAGATTGGATTGTATCATATGTTCCAGAACCAAAAAAAAATGTTGTAAACCAATAAAAAATGTTGTGAAAAAGTTGATAAATTAAGATCTAAATTTTTAAATTTATACCAAAAATTTGGAAGGAAACCAGAATTTAAGTTATCACAATCAGCTGTTAAGAATGTAACAAAACAATATTCAGCTAAAGGAATAGAAGGTTATTATGCTTCATCTTTTATGAATGCTGCTTAAGAAAGTGCAATTAAAATACTTAAAGAAAATAGAAAAATAAAATAAATGTTTTTGACCCACTATGTAAACATACAACTTCAGAAAGTCTTGATGGCTGTGGTGTAAAAAGATCATTGGTTTTGGCTTTAGTTGAAGATGCTTCAGACCATAATGGTAATCTTAGCCAACTATTCAAACCTCTAGCTCTGAGTTATGTAAAATATTCCATAGCATTTGATCTAAAATGAAGTAACTTTATATTTGGTTTAAGCAGTCACAGCGGCAAGTATGCATGTCTCTGGTGTGAAAGGGAAAGTGGAAAAAGCGAAAAAACAAGAACCTTAGATTCAATTGATATCAACTAAAACAAGTTTGTTGAAAATGGATATAAAAACATTCACCTGATGGAATTTAAAAACTGTAATTCTCCAAAAGTTGTGTATCTTGATGAACCTCTAGTAACTTTAGTAGAACATCTCATTCTTTCACCAGAGTTACACATTCTTATTGGTATTACTTCTATGTTTGTAAAAATACTATTTACATTGTGGCCTGATTTTGATTCGTGGCTTAAGTCGAATTATACAATCTTTAGAGGTTACCCCGGAACTGGTTTGGATGGCAATAATTCACAGAGACTTTTAGATAATTTAGAAGTTAACATTCTAAGTGCAGCCTCTTTATTACTAAATATGATATTTCTCCAACGTGTAGTTAGCTGTCTTAGAAAGTTTTCAATTGTTAAATCGAAAGGTTTTAGCATGTTTTTTGGAGAATCTTATGTTGAATCAGTTTTAGATTTTAAAAAAGCTTTTGAAAATTGTTTTAGAATTGTAATGCCCCAATAAATTTAGAAAAAAATCCCCGCCCTCCTCACATTATCCCCTCCCCCTCCATATATTATTTTAGGTAAAAACTATTTTTGCAAAAAAAATATGTTTAAAAGTTAGTTTAGATTTTAAAAATTATTTTAAAATACTTACCTAAACCCAATATTAATAATTAAACAAAAAAAATTAGGGTAAACCAAAATTTATATAAAGATAACGTTTTTTTTTTTATTTGTGATTACTTAAAAAAAATTTATCACCCACTCTTTAAACACAACCTATACTTTAAAGGTACCAAACAAAAATTCTCGCCAGTTTGTTGATTTTAAAAGTTTCCTGTTTTAAGCAAAAGCGCTTTAAGATCAACTACATAAATCTTTCAACAAGTCTTTTTTGTTTTATTTTGTAAAAATGATCTTTTAAATGATTGCAAAGTAATACACTTCATTGTACCTTGATGTTCAGAGTTTAAAATTTTCAAACACTAAATTTATTATTTTTTTATTTTTTATTTTATTATTATTTTTTTTGATTGCTTGCATTTTTTTAGCTGAAATACTTTTCAAAAATTTATAACCTCCATTTTTCTCAAGCTTCTTAGTTTATTATATTTATCAAAAAAATTACCCGAGATAAGGTTATGCAATTTCTTTACATGACATTTTTTATATTTATATATTCTTATACACAAAGAATTTTCGAAATTATACAAGATTGAGCACAAATGTGTTTTCCTCGCGGTAAATAATTTCCTACTTTAAGTGCAATAAAGAAGCATAGATGGAGGGTACTCAACGCCGTTAATGCAAGTTCTCAAACTTTTTTGTCTTGTTTGTTCTCGGTGATAACAAACATATTTTTTTCCGGTCTGCAACATTTGTTTAAAAACAATATGATATGTTAAGTTTTTAAAGATATGTTAAGTTTAAACAATATCTATATATATTGTTTAAAACTTAACATATCTTTTGCGATGGAGTATGAAAATATGTATATATATTTTTTACAAAAAAATAAAAAATATATATATTAATCAATGATAATTTGAAGACCGGAATTTTAGTTAAATAGTTTTATGGCATTATAAAATAGGCATGGCTCACATCACAGTAATGTTTGAATTTTGAGCTTAGACTTTTAAATAAACCTTATGAGGTTTAACTTTAAGAGTCTAACTAGTCGTATGTCAATTTGTGTGTTCTTCACACTCATATTAATAAAAACTTTCATATAAATTGGAAAAAACAGATTTTAAACTTGAAATAATTAATTTTTTTCGACCTTTAATATGTTTGCAGACATATGACTGGTTAGAAATTAAACATATAACTTAAAACTTGTTTGAAAAAGTTGTTTTCTCAGTTTAATGTTTTATCTTCATTGAGAGCAGCACTATTTTGTACCAAAATATGGTCCATCAACTGTAAAGCAAAATTTTTATCTAAACTTGAGTAATTTAAAAAAAAGTTTAACTTTGTTTGATTTTAGACAAACTAAAAAGCTAGGAGAAAAAAAGAAAAACTTTTTCTAAAAATTATTCGGGTTAAAAAAATGCAGTGAAACATAACTTTTTATAAAAACGCAAAATTCGTGTATTTTCCAGTACATGCATTAACCGCGTTAAGTATGTAAAAAACTGTGACATTAAAATTTTGAAAGAAATTTGACCATCGCAAGCAAATCTTTTTGAATATTGCCTGAAAATCCAATAATTGTGCATTATTATTAAAACTTTCCCTATTCCTAAATAAGTAATAAACGTAACCAAGCATGTGAGGTGTTACATTTATAAACCGCTTCAAACGATAACTAT
>NC_088920.1:11477500-11527500 GCF_038396675.1 Hydra vulgaris | reverse complement strand
GCATTTATCAAAAGAGATCACACCACCTAATAGGTGATATTAGTTTGGACAGTTTTGGACTATTTGGACTAACTATAAAATAATTTTTTTTTTAACAATATATTAGAACATTGCACCATTTTATATAATTAATAAACCAACGAGAAAAACTGCAACGTCGTTAGACAATATAATAACAACTGATATTTTTAATAATTCGTTCAAAAAAGGTATAATTAAAAATAATATCTCTGGCCATTTTTCTATTTTCTTCTCAATTAATATTGCTGCAGTAAAAATATCTCGACAGAAAGTAACGTTTAATAAACGTTTTTTTACTCCTGCGAATTTAAAGTTATTCAAAGAACACTTGAACCTGTCATTTTGAAAAGTACACAAGTCCACTTATTAAAACTTTTTAAAATCAACAAAAACTTGTTTTTTATTTAAATAATGTCTACGCTGCAAGAGAAATTAAACATAGGAGCAGATAAATAAAGAGTTTATATAACTAGTGAAATTTTTATTTTTTATTAAAAAAACATAAATCATACAGAAAGTTTTATTTAAAATTTATAAAGTAACTGTTAAAAGTTTCGGACTTGTGTTCTTTTCAAAGTGACAGTTTCAATTATCTCTGCTTCATTAGAAACAAGTAGAAGCCTCTTCTGATGCTAATCTATTTTATGAATCATTTTTTGAAACTTTTTATAAATTGTATGACGTTAATTTTCCAAAATTTACTGTAAATAAAAAACACGAAGTTATTTTCATCATAGATCACAATAGATTACAGAAATTCTAAACTTCTAAACACTCTAAAATTAGGCAAAAATTTTAGATCAAAAATTTGAAAACCAAAACAGAAAACTAAAAATCTTTACAAAAATTATGTCAAAATTTATTAAAAGAAATTTAAAAAAATTGAAAAACTGTGCTACTCTAATTTACTTGGTATAAACAAGAATAACTCAAATAAGAGTGGACGTTTTTGCGGATTACAAAAACGTGCACTCTACCCAAAACTTTAAATATAAATGATGGTTTTTTCTCTAACCTAACTGTGATATGTAATGAACAAACAAATATTTTGTATCAGTTGGCCCAAAATTAGCTAAAAAAATTCTTTTAGTGATTAACAAAATTTAATATTAACATATCACTTGGAAGTAAATGTTTTTTAAATGCTTGGTAGAAGGGAGTCCATTTAGTCTTTCCGATATTGAGCGATGGTTTGATTTGTCTGAACCAATTAAAGATTTGTGTTAGCTCAATATTGTTAAAAAGTTTATTGATATTATTACATGAGAAGATGAGGTTACTATCATTAGCAAACATGATTGTTGTTATTTTTGAGGCTTTATATAGATCATTTAGATAAATTAGAATTAATATGGATCCTAGTATAGATCCTTGTGAAACTTCACAAATTTTGTTTAGAAAGTAAGGTAAGAAGATCCTTCAACATAGACATATTGTTTGCGAAGTAACTTTATAGCTTTACCAGCAATACCATAATATTCAAGTTTTGTAAAAAGTATTTCATGTTCAATTGTGTCAAACGCCTTGGACAAGTCTATAAAAACGTAATTCTGATTTTTTGATTGATTCGGTTATGCTTCGAGTGAGATGAATTATTGAATGTTCCGTAGAGTTCTTTCTCTTGAAGCCGTATTGGTTCATGTAAAGTATACTATTAACAGTCATATTATAGTATATTTGATTAAACAAAGTTCGCTCTAAATTTTTTGAAAAAACAGTGAGGACAGATATTGGACAATAGTTACTGACATTTGATGGTGGACCACCTTTAAAAACTGGTTTAATCTTGTCAGTTTTTAATTGGCCTGGAAAAACTCCTTGATTAATTGAACCTGGAAAAACTTTGAAAAGAATATACTTCGTATCGTTGTATGAATCTATAACTATGTTACAATTTGTTTCATCAGGACCAACTGCTTAGTTAGTTTTCAGCATCGTAAATACATTTTCAAATTTAGAAAAAGTTACTTCAATTTGATTTAGTTTAGAAATTAATGGAAAAGCATTATCATTTATGGCATTTTTTATATTAGGATTATTTTTAGCTAAATTTGGTTTAACAGATACAAATAACTTATTTATCATGTAAAAATACACCATCTGTTTTTTAGTTTTAGGTATAATTCACGTTTTTAATTTGTTTTTACCAATAATTTGTCATATAATTTGCTATTTTTATAAATGAATTTTTGTTCAGGTGTTGGTTTTTTGAAGTATTTTATATATAGCTTTTGCTTTTTACTTAAGAATTTCTTCAAATCTGACCCAAGGTCATTGTTCAATGAAAGAGGGCGTTTTTACTGATTTTCTAAAAATAGCTAAAGTGACACCAATTTTCATAGCTGGTGATGTAACCAATGTTTCTTATTATGGCCCAAATTCTGTTTTGTCTGCTTTTTCCAAATTTTCAGAGAGAATTTTATATCACGTAATTTATAGTCACCTTTTTTCAAATAATATTCTATACGTTAATCAATACGGATTCAAAAAAAAATCTTAACAGAACATGCAAAAATCAAAATTGGCAATACTTCTGAATCTTTTGAAAATTCCTAATTCACATTGGGAATTTTCATAGATTTATCAAAAGCTTTTGATGCAATATATCATGAAATTCTCTTAAAAAAACTTGAATATTATTGAATTAAAAGAAATGTTTTATTGTTTCTTAAAAGCTGTTTAAGCAACTGTAAAAAGTTTGTTTAATGTAATTTAACTTACTCATCCAATCTATTAAATATAACCTATGGTGTTGATCCGGAGTTCCATACTTGGGCTACTTCTATTTCTCATTTACACCGATGATTTACATAAAGCTTAGAACTTGATTGCTGTCATGTTTGCACTAACCTCTTTTTATCTGATAACAGCATTACAACATTTTTTCAAAATATGACTATCGTATTAGCAAATATTTCTGAATGGTTAAAAATAAATATGCTTTCACTTAACGTTGAAAAAACTAATTGGATACATTTTAATACAGCTTCGAAAAAAACTTCTTGTCCAGAGATATCTTTGAGTATCCACGTTCTTTATTTATTTATTTTTTATTTATTTATTTTTACGGTATCTTCGCTTGTAAATTTTATCTTAATCATTGTAATAAAGAACAAAACAAAAACAAAAAAAAAAGAAAATAAAAAATAAAAGAACTCTTTGGAATAAGAAAATTTGGAATAAGGAAATTTGGAATAAGGAAATTTTAAAAGCATAAAGCTTCCTTTTTATAAATTTTAAAGAATTATTTTTGTCAGATGGTGAACTAAGCATGTCTGCTACATAAATAGGAGATCTTATATCAGATTTGAAAGACTTCTCTTATGCAAAACGTTTAAAATTGCCTCAGTGTCTTGGTCAGATAGAGCAAAATAATTTAGTCCGTGATTTTGGTTTTTCTAAGCAAGCAGCAGAGTTATTAGTTTCTAGAATAATGGAAATCCTCTTACTGAGAGCTTGGCAAAATTTTCCTACGATAGAGCAAGTGAGAAAGCATTTGTTTAATTTTTTTCAGAGGTCGACTCATTTATTTTTTGTAATTTTATTTCAGGTCTTCTATTACAGTTACATATTTCTACATTTAATTCTACATAGTGGAGACTGTTTGATAATAGCTCAAAGCAAAGCCTCAAATAAGTATTTTTGTATAATGATAATATTTTTGGTTCTGAACCAATAAGCGGTTTTATTTATTTGTAAGAAACTTACCATAACTATAAAATGGTGCTTAGTTTAATTACATATCCAGAGCACGCCTGGATTATTTTTGCAGAATTAAAAATAGTTAACTTTCTCTATGGTCAGCAACAAGGAGCATATCTAAAAATTTTGAAAATTTCTTTTTAAACATGAAAGAATCTCTTAATATTTTTATTCTAATTTGCATGACTGAAACCTGGTGTTATTCTGATAATTCAATTTTGAAATCTGATATTTTTTTACCAGGTTTCAATTGAATTTTCTTAGATCGAAAAAAAGGAAAGCGAGGGGGTGGTTTAATAATTTATATTAGAGAATGTTTACAGTATATTACCAGGACTGACATGAGCAATTCTGATGACGATAATGAGGTCTTAACAGTTGAAATCATAACCAAAAAAAAAAAAATTAATTATAAGTTATTTTTATTTTTAATTAATTATAAATTATAAATAAATTAAAATTAATTATGAATTATAAATTATCGCCCACCTTCTGGCACAATAGAAAATTTTAACATATAACATTTAACATATATAAATGACGTTATAAAAAAAGCATTAATGAAAACAAATTATATTACTTAATAGGTGACTTAAACTTGGATTGTTACCGATACCACAATAATTATGGCATTAAAAAATTTTATAATGATTTATTTGAACATGGTGCTTTTCCCATAATTAACAAACCAACAAGAGTAACTTCTACGTCAACAACTCTAATTGACAATATTATAACAACTGATGTTTTCAACAAATCACTTAAAAAAAGTATTATTAAAAGTGACATTTCGGACCACTTCCCTATTTTTTTCTCTATTAATATCAACTAAGTTAAAGTGTTGCAACAAAAACAAATGTTTAAAAAACGATCCTTTTCTGCTGCTAGTTTAAAAACATTTAAAGAACAATTATTTTTTCTTCATTGGAAACACGTAAATACCTGTGCTGACGCAAATGTAGTTTATAATGCATTTTTTAAAACGTTTTATGAAATATATAATGCTAATTTTCCAAAACATACAGTAAATAGAAAAACTAAAAGTGTAATGTCACCATGGATCACAAAAGAACTAATAAAATTCTCTAAAATTAAACAATAGTTGTACGTAAAATATTTAAAGACAAAAACTGAAATAAGTGAAGTTCTCTATAAAACTCACGCCAAAGAGACAAAAAAAAATACAAAAAAAAGATACTATTTCAATTTGCTTGAGAAAAACAATCTTAATTCCAGACGTACACGGGAAATTCTCAGAGAACTCACTGGAATGCAAAAATTAAAAACGAGCGCATTGCCTAAAGCTATTAAAATTAATGAAGAAACATCCTATGATAAAAGTGTGATAGCTGATAAATTAAATATTTTTTTTGTATCAGTTGGTAATAATCTGGCCCGAAAAATTCCTAAACCGACAAATAAAACAAATAGTTACGCTTTTCCAATTACTTCGTCTTTAAGTTCTTTTTTGAGGTATATTTGAGGAATTTGAATAGAAAGAATATTATATAATGTCATTTTCAAACATTTATCTTTAAATAATATACTGTATCAAAATCAATACGGATTTAAAAAAAATAATTCAACCGAACACGCTATACTACAAATTACCCGCAATCTTTTGAAAAATCGCAAATACGTTAGGCGTTTTCATTGATCTAACTAAAGCCTTTGATACAATTGACCACAAAATTCTATTTAAAAAAATTGAGTTTTATGGAATTAAAGGAAAAATTTCAATGATACTTAAAAGTTATTTAAACAACCGTAAACAGTTTGTTTATAGTATTATTAATTTTCGTTCCAATTTACTAGATATAACATGTGGGGTTCCTCAGGGTTCTATACTAGGACCCCTCCTTTTTTTAATTTACATTAATGATCTCCCTAAAGCCTCTAATTTAACGACGGTCATGTTTGCGGATGATACAAATCTCTTTTTATCCCATAATAACATTACGACATTATTCCAAAATATGAACCTTGAATTAAGAAAAGTTTCTAACTGGTTTAAAAGAAATAAGTTGTCAGTCAATGTTGAGAAAACAAATTGATCACTTTTTCATCAAACTTCAAAAAAAAAGTTATTGCCTCTAGTCATGCCTTTACTTTTTATTGACAAAGTTCAAATTAAAAGAGAAATAACTACTAAATTTTTAGGTATCTATATTGATGAAAACCTTTGTTGGAAATATCACATAGATTTATTACCCAAAAATTTTTTGAAACATAGGAGTTATGTATAAAGCTAGAAATTTTTTAAATAAACACAGTTTAACACAATTATATTTCTCTTTAATCCACTGCCATATAAACTATGCAAATATTGCCTGTGGTAATACCAACAAATCTAAACTGCAACCTCTTTATCGTCAGCAGAAGCATATTGCTCGTCTTATCAATTATAAAGATCGATTTGATCATGCCAAACCACTTTTTTTTCAAATTAAAATTCCTAATATTTATCAACTGATTATTTTTAATATACTTTGTTTTATGTATAAATGTAAAACTAACGCATCTCCTGTTTCCTTTCATAACTTATATACCTTGAAAGAATCAAATAAATACAACTTTAAAAATGATAATCTAGTTCGGCAATCTTTTTATCTAAATAATTTTGGAAAGTCATGTATCGCATTTTGAGGAGCTTTTCTTTGGAACAAAATAGTTTTGAAAAATTTTGATTTTTTTCATGAATGGAATTACATTTCATTCACAAAAAAACTGAAAGAAATAATTTTATCTTTTGAAGACTTATCTTTATATTTTTAATAAGTACTATTTTATAAAACTTTGTATTATATATTGATTATATAATTGATTTCTTATATATATATACATATATATATGTGTGTGTGTGTGTGTGTGTGTGTGTGTGTGTGTGTGTGTGTGTGTGTGTGTGTGTGTGTTAGTGAATGTGTTTGTGTATGTATGTATGTATGTATGTATGTATGTATGTATGTATGTATGTATGTATGTATGTATGTATGTATGTATGTATGTGTATATATACATATATATATATATATATATATATATATATATATATATATATATATATATATATATATATATATATATATATATATATATATATATATATATATATATATATATATATATATACATATATGTGTGTGTGTGTGTGTATAAGTGTATATATATATGTATGTATATATGTGTGTGTGTATATGTGTATATGTGTGTATGTATGTATATGTATATATGTATGCATATATGTGTATGTGTATGTTTATATATATGTATATGTATATATGTGTGTGTGTATATATATATATGTGTGTGTGCGTATGTGTATGTATATATATATATATATATATATATGTGTATGTATATATATATATATATATATATATGTGTGTATATATATATATATATATATATATATATATATATATATATATATATATATATATATATATATATATATAAAAATTTATGTTATTCTCAAATTATTTCTTTGACATTTTTGTTTTATTCTTTATTTAATGTTATTTTCAATGCAATTAATATTCACGAGCGGTTCTCTACGATAAAACCTTAAAATCTTCTGCGAGTCTCAGCGTTCTATTTCTTATGTTTTTTTATTTTTTTTTTATTTTTATACTTTTATATTTTATTATATTTGTTATTGTATAACAATTTTTTTTTAATCTTAACTATCTTATTGTAAAAATTTATTTAATATTTAAGAAAAGAACAAAAAAAAAAAAATCTATGCATGTGAATTAGTCGAACGAGAAAAACACACTGGATTTAAAAAGAATGGTCTTTTTGCAACACTTTTGCATTGGGAATGACAAATATTAAATATCGATCCATTTTTAGTAGATTTAAAATAAATTTTTGACCACTCCATCTTAAACCTGATTTCATGAAACAATTTGTTAAAGTACAAAAAAATGTAAATGTTTGCTCTCAGTATTCAGTTACAACATTACCAGAGTTGTTATTAGAGAAAAAAAGCTGAAATTTTAAAAGAAAAGTTGATATTGTAAAAGTAGTTCTCGGAAATAAAACAGCTAAAATTTAATTAAAATTAAATGCCTTTGAAATCTCGTTTTTTAAATTCAAATTTAAATCATTTAAAGTACTGTCATAGCATATGTAAATAAATTCAAATCTATTTATAGTTTTCAAAAAATTTAGTAAAAAGTGAAAATAGAAAAATTGTTTATTGCAAAAAATCTGTAGTTTGCGATGAAAACCAGATGTTTGAATTTAGTTTATCAAGCTTAAGTTAAAGCATTTGTCAATATTAATGCAACACATTTTTTGTTGAGCTGTGTTATTTTTATTGCATTGAAAGCAAACAGGCTTTAGCAGCAACGCAAACATCATTTACAAAAATTTTTTTAAAACATTTTACTCCGTTTATTTTGCTAACTTTTCGAGTTTTGAAAAGACTATGAGTTTTAAAAACTTAAATTCTCCTTGGATTACTTAAGAGTTTAAAAATAATCCAAAGTATAACAAAAGTTTTCATAAAATATTTAAAAACAAAATCAACTCTTTTACTTTGTTTTTCCAAATACTGAATTATTCAACAGTTTAAAAAAGTCTTTTTTAAAATTATTAATTGCTTTAGTTCTTAGATAAGTATTTAGATCAATGTATTGAGTTAACCTAGCGCTTTCTTCAATATTTATACCTTAATGAATTTTTCTAATTTTTAAGCTTAAACTTTCATACAGTTTTAGATTTTCATAATGTTGAACTTAATTTTCTTATTACTTAAATTTGGAATTAATTTTTCAACATTATTAACAGATACTCTTTCAAGCGCAAGTGGATAATCATTATGGGTATCATGTAGATTTTTAGGGTAATCTAAATCAACTTCTAGTCTACACAACATTAATTTCCAATATTTTAATTCATCTACATTCATCAAATTTAAAACCATGTGTTGTTAGTGGCTTACTTATTGCCCACCCATATACATTTTTAGCATCTAGATATTGGATGAATATCGATTGTTTAGTTTGATTGTACTTTTCACCTATGTACTTATTATTAGCTGTTCCTAATCTATTAGATATCATACTAACTCCTCCTCTTATCTCTTTATTTGCCATTAGTATCATATCATAATCACTCAACAATTCTAACTTTATTTTTGTTTTCTTTAATGCTGTATCCCAAGCTAAAATCCCTGGTGATGTGTAGTACCAAGCTGGATCTAATTTATAACAATTCAAGCAAACATCTCTAAAATTTTTAAATACATCTGTTAGTAAAAGTAAATCTGAAACGTCGTATAAACTATGAAAATCTCTAAAAGTTTTACAATCAAATTCATTCCATACAGTTTGTGCATGAGTATTCATCATTGCAAATATCTTCTTCGTTTAACTTTGAAAAGAACGATTCTTTTGGTGGTAATAGTGTCTCAGTAAATTTACTAATAGAATCAACCCAATCATATGGGTATACGTTTACCTTAGTAATAAATCTAATTTTTTACCAGAATATAATTTTCTGATATTTTTACATTGGTCTTTTGTTAAATTCTTCAATAGACTATCTAAATTAAAAGGCATTAATCTAAAACTATCTAAGAAACAAAGTTCACGCTTAATTTCAACACTCTTCCCATTTTTATTAATTAACTCACAAACTTTAATTTCTTCAGAAGAGCTAATATACTTTTCTTCGTTATTTGGTATACACTTTAATTTTTATCCTGATAATTTCTTTATAAACGAGTGGCTATTACAACAAGATAAATTGTGAAATAATACTGGAAAGCATTTTAGAACTATATTTTAAATTACAATTTTGATGAGCAGCACCTCCATATTTTCCATTAATATGGCAGTGATCACGTACTTTATCACTTTCAAGATCTTTTCCACAAACGTGACATTTTATTGCTGCATTAAAACCATTCTCCTTTTCGGAAGTAAATATCATCTTTTTTGGAAATTTAATTATGTTACAGATTTTCTTAATATCTGCTTCTAAGCTGCCAACAAAAATTTGCGCTACCTCATCTCTTTAAATACTTGCAGTAAATGTAACTGGACTGCTTTGGTAAAAACTTTCATCAAAACATTTAATATAGTAACAAAATGAAATCGGAATATGTTTTTAGTATTGTTTAGTATAAGAATCATTCGGATTTGGTACACATGTGTTGATAGGTTTGATGAAACTTTCAAAGTCAGCATTTAAAACAAATGGAACTCTCATTGATTTATTGTGATTAATAAATTGCATTGTTGAATTTGGTTTTGGAAGTTCAATACGTACTGAATTATATGTGTTACAATACAATTTGTGTTTAGATAAAGATTCTTCAGAATTAAACCCAAGAAAGCAATATCTACAATAGTGAATATTACATTTTTTCTTTGATGTTTGTAAAGATAGTAATCTGCTTAAACTTTTTACTAATCAATAATGATTAGTTTTATCAGTTGAAATTAACAATAAATCTATTAAATGTTTGCGATCATTATTCTTTGACACACGCAAAATATTGACTAATGAGTTTTCATAACCAAATACATTAACCCTTATATCTGAATTGTTCTTCTTAAGTTGAGTAATTTGATTTAATGATACTGGAAATTCAATTTATCCCAACTAATTTTTTTAGATTGAATTATAAGATCCCAATAACTCTTTCAGGATAATTATCTGTTGGATTTAATGCTCTTGTAACACACCACTTAAAACAATCATTATCTTCATTTTTTATATTATTGCCTTTTTAGTTGCTAAATTTTAATCAAGTGGACTTAGCTTTAAGAAGATTATACTTTATAATAATTATATCCATCTTTTTAATAGAAACAAACATCCAATTTGACCCTAACTGTTAAAATGATGCAAAAATTTTCCAAAATTTTCAACGTTGTTGTTGCATATAATTCTTTCAAATCTGTTGATTCTAATACAATTTTACTCTTCGATGGAAATGAAACAGTTGTGGTTTCAATTTCTACTGATTTAATATCAATGCGCTCCATTTCACAAGTGAGAACTATGCAAACCTTTGATTTTTTATTTCATTTAGTACTTTAATTGCACTATTTTTAGCATCATTTATAAATGATAAAGCATCATATTCTTATTCACCCATAGCTGTAAATTGTCTTTTCACATTCTTAACAGATGTTTGTGTTAATCTAAATTCTATTAGTTTTTTTAATCCAAATTTTTTGTTCAACTTTAAAACTTTAGACTTTAATGCTTCGATTTTTTGATTGACTTTTTTTTAAATTGGATCAGTAATAGTTGTAATCCAATCATTAATAGAATTATTCATACTATTGGTTTGTTTACGAGTTGGTGTAATAGGTGTACTGATGTAGTTGTGTGTGTTAACGCTTCTAATAATTCACTTTTCCGCTTTATATTTGTATTTATATTTAATTTTTTCCTCTATAGCGATTTGTTTTAATTCTTTTACCGTTTTATTTTCCATTTTTATTTATTAAATTTTTTTTTAAGACATTTTCAAAAAAATATATTTTTCTTTTTTAGAAAAAAATATTTACAAAAAAATGTAAATATTCATATGAAAACTTCTAAGATTTTTACTGTTTTATTTTTTTAATTTTTCAGAATTTATTATTTCAATTTTAAAGCCAATATCCACTTTTCCATCTCGCAATTTTTAATATCTCCATCCGTGCTTACTTTCACGCATTGCACTATATAGAATCTGCTGGAACAGCTGCATTTTTTGTTGCTTTATTTGTACACGTACTACTGATAATTTTAATCTTTCTGATTATTTACTTACATCAAAAACCATAAGTGGGTATAAATCTTTGTAGTCAGAAGGAGTTGTGTTGCTTTGTATAATCAAGTCATTCATTCCATAAAATTTTTCTTTAAACACAAATGCATCTCTATAAGCTCTTAAAAATTGATGATTTAGAAGTGATAAATTATATTCAACAGCTGGATATCTTTCTTGATTAAGCATAATGTGCATATTTTTCAAGTCACAATAATCAAATATCGAACAATTAACTTATTGATTTTCATCACTATTTGTTTGGAATCCAACAATGATATATCTTCGTTTTTCAGGAGATGTCTTTACACTAAGCTTTCAAAAAAAATGTCGTAGGTTGTCGAATAGTTAAAGTATCACAATGCCTTGCGGGAAAAGTTACTGGAAGTGTCACGTTTGATTCAATAGTTTTAAAAAGATTAACTCTTTGTGCATCTGATGGAATCACATGCGGTTTAAGCAATGATATTTTTTAAGATCAATTCTTCCTGCACCTGCAGCAGCAAGTCTAAAATTTGTTTCCGTATCACCTTTTCTAACAAGAGTTAGTGTATGTTTAAAGCCATTAATGACTTTGTTGTAATCATCACAGAATCTAAAAATGTGCTTTAAATGTATACAAAATGGAATTGTTCCCTTTGTAGTTGGTTTCTGAATTATATATGCTTGTCTTACTGCAAAGCCTGGGTTATCATTAAATACTGATGTTGTTGAAGAACTGCTTGACCTAGATAATAAACTGCCTCTACTTCTTGGTTTGATAATTGATAGGATATTTGACTAAATATGTGCATAATTTGTAAGTGCTATTATTTGTAAGTGACACTGGATCTGCATCAGCAAAAGCCGTCATAAAGTTTAAGAAGTCTCCCTTCGAACAAGAATTAAGCCTCAGATGGAAGTGTAAACAAATCTTGTTGCTTAATGTTATTCCTTATTTCTCCAGCACTATTTAGATTTGTGCGGGTTCATATTCATGATATTTAAATCTTTCAATTTCTTTATCCACATTTGAGATAACTGTAAAATTCAATATTTCAGAAGTTGACATTTTGTTTTTTTATATACGGTATAAAAACTTTTTAAATAGAAATGATTATAAAAAAAATCATGCAAATCTGAGACCGCGACCATTTTTAACTAGATCTTCTATTCATATAGCACTTTCATTAGTGATTTTTTTTGTTGATCTTATTGCAGACGCCATTATTATTTATATATATTTGTTGTTGGTTCATCAACTCCATAATTTGAGATTATTTCTTTACTTTAATTATTAATAGCAGTATTCAGTTGTGATTATTGCGATTAGCAGTATTCAGTTGTGATTATTGTGATTAGCAGTATTCAGTTGTGACTATTTTTGAAAATGCTTTTCCAATTAATTGTTTTCCTTTTTCAACTGCAACATCTCTAGCCGCTTCTATTGCCGATGTTAAAAGTTCTTTACCTGCTGATTTAACTGCTGTAACTGTTGTTTTTCCTAAATTGCTAGCAGCTAGCATATTTAACATAGCTAATGACACTCTTATTAATTTTGATGCTGCTGGCCATTTAAATATGTTTTTAATGTTATCAAATATTTTACTACCTCCAACAACAATTTTTTTCAGGTATTTCTTATTCTGTACAATTACCATTTTTATGTATAATATATTTTTTTACTCATATTATCATATTCATATTTTAAGATTATTTTGTATTGCTTTATATTGATTGCGATCAATAATACCTTGTCTTAATAATTCATCACAAATTGCAACAGCTTCATTTCTTGATCCAGTACCTGCAGCTATAAGCAATTCAATTATTTTAACTAGAGCATTAGGATCGCTAGGAAGTATTATTGTTCCTGTTTCCTTTAATTCAAGCTTTTTAGGTCTTTTTATATCTCTCCAAATTAGAGTTATTATTTCTTTGTATTTTTCACTTCGAGATGATTTTGGTTTACCTGTATCAGTAGTAATTGCATCTGTTTGTATTAATATATCTCGATAATTTTGAAGATCATAATCATTATATATTTCCTTATAAGGATTAGACTTTGTTGTTAATTCCAAAAGGCCTAAAGTACTAAAGTATTTATCACTATCAACAGTTATATCATCATCATAATTAAATATTGGCTTTTTACCAATGCATAATTTACCCTCTTTAGAATGTATTTCAAGTGTAATGTCTACAGACTTTTTACTAGTAGCATACATCCTAAGATAGTCTGTTGCAATTTTTCTCAACTTTAATAATTTTTCCTCATCAGAAGGCATTCTTTCTTTATATATGGATGCTCAGCCATTATTATAGGATAAGCATTAGAAAAAGTAAGTGCGAAATTATTTTTCTTTTATTTCAGGTTGACTATCAATTAATGGCTCGTACAATTTTCACAAGTCTATCTGCAAATTAGAATCACTGAACCTTTCATTATATTCACTCTGCTGTATTTTTTTTTTACCACCTAAGAACTCTTTGACAATTTGATCTCTTTTTTTCGAATGTGGTTCATAATTTGATGTTAAAAATCATTAGTTCATTCAGTGTAAAATCATCAATGTCCAGCAAAACTGAGCTGATTTATTATCCTCTTAATTATATAAAAAAATAACTATGTCATTGTATTCCATAACTATGTATTCCACAATTTGGTAAAGTAAATTTAAACTTTTTTTTAATGAGAAAAAAAGTGCACATTGGTATTTACTGCTACCAATGGAGAATCAGAAAAGAGTAAGTTGGGGTGTTCCTATATTCTACGAATCCTTTTCAGATTAATGGCATTAAAACAAAAAGGTTTGTAGTACCATAATTAAATATACAAATTACAAAACCTGACTTTTCAAAGCAACTAAGCATCCTATTGATGTTATATACCCATCAAGTGGTTCAGAAGAGGCTTTACCTCCCACTGGTTGGGTGCATAAGGTAGATGATGCTGTTAAACAATATGAATGACAGTAGTTTAAAAACTGTGAGCAGTCGCAAATATTTCCAAAAAATTACCATCTTTTAGAGTGCTTTAGCAGATTAGATATGCACAGAAAAATAGGAATACCATCATCTTGAACTTATAGAACGAGGTAGTCTTTTACATTTTAGGTTACATGATTAACTGATACACTTGTAGCTTTAAATATTTCACTAACGTTATATCCAAAATAATGAAATAGTTCGTCTAGGACACTTTTTGAAAAATACAAAGTGGATGTCATAAAGTGCAAAAGATAATGCATTTTTGGAGTCATTTTATCTGGGTATTGAAAATGAAAAAGATAAAGAAAATTCCCAATAACATATGATAAATATGTAATTTGATAATTTTTAATTGTAAAAGAAAACAAGATTTTTGATACTTGACGAAACAGCAAAAATACTTTCCAAAATGATGGAAATTTCCAAGGATAGAAAGATAGTCAACAATATTTCTTGAAAGGTTTCTAAAGAGACACCAATTTTCTGAAGCCTTTCTAGAAAGATGAACATTTGTAGAAATTGAATGGCTTCTTATTTCACTTGGCACATTTCTTGTATCATGAAATCCAAATGAAAGATCTTTAGCTCATATTTCAACTGGCTTAAGTTGGTGATTTTGCTTTCAATCAATTTTTGTATTATCAGTTTCAGAAGAAAGTGGAACTATTCCTTCCAAAATGTCGTGATGTAAATCTGGTGGAAAGGACTCAATAACATGAAAGTAAGGTAGTCTCTTTAAGCTGCATTATTTATTTAAGCTAAATATGGCTTTATTTACAGAATAACTTTTAACTGCTTGTAAATGAGCGTTGTAGTTTGCCACAGTTATTAATGAAGAGGAATCTTGTGTATCTCAAAAATGTTGTTTTATAATCAACCAAGCAAAATCAACAAATTTTACATGAACTGTAACAACAAACATGAAGATTGTGTTCAACTTCTCCTTGAATAACAGTAATATAAGAATTCATTAGGGATATTGGTTCATCAACGATTGACTCTAATACATTATGATAAAAAGATAACTTTAGTATTTTAGATTTGAACAACATTGCAAGGTGTATTTGAGATGTTATAGAGCAATAACGAGGATGTAAATTTTCAATTGTGTAAATTACGCCACAAAGTTTTTGTTTTCCTTTTAAAAATTTCAAGTTCATCAGTGAACAAATGGATTCGAATAGCAGTAGGGCATTTTATAAAAAAGAATGCCTTTTGTAAATTTCCCTATCACAATAGTCAAACATATTACCAGATGGACTTTCAGACTGATGCAAGTGACAAAATTCAATAAGTATATCTTCTTAACCCAAAACTCTTTCCAGATTATCTTTAATACTAACATAATGGTATTTATAAGTAACTCCGTCTGAACCTGTAACAGATTTTTCTTGTGGCTCGATCATTTTAAAGTAGACTTACAGTAATAAAAATTGATACTCATGAATAAAAGACGAGAATGCATCATAAAAATAATATCATCTTATTCATAGATTAAAATGGTGATATCATTTTGTTGCATAAATTTCTTTATTAAACTATTGTATGATGAAAAAAATATAGTGAAGACTTCTCTTATGTCACTTGCTAAATCAACATGAACTTGGCTTGTAACTAAATGTTTTTCTCCTAAGTTAAGAAACATAAGGCCTACAGAATTTTTCAAATTATATATTATCTGTAGAAAGAGACCTGATACATCTGTGTCTTGAGTTGATCTTTCTGACGATGGTTCTAAATCTTACATTACGAATGATGTGCTAACTGTCATTTTTGGTTCATTATCAGTTTGATGTGCTCACCTTACATGCTGTTCATTATCAGTTTGATGTGTTCTCCTTACATGCTGTTGAAAACTGTGAAGTTTTTTGAAACTTTTATTGCAAGGTGAATAGCAGTTGAACTTCAGATTAAAATCATGCTGGTGGTAAATAGTGTAGTGTCTGTAGAGACTGAAAATCCTCAATACTGTTGCAGAACACATTGAACAGTATAAAAAAGTTGCTATTTGTGCTTCTTAGATGCTGAAACTTTAAAAATTACCTTTGAATTTGAAGACGATAATTTCTAACCATGATGCAACATCCAAAGATAACCAATTTTCAGGTTGTTTCTTAAAAAAATAATTTTTAATTTTTGAAAACCAGTGATAAAGTAATTTATTATAAATTTAACTTAAAAAATTACGAATAGAATTAGCATTTAAAAAAGAGGTGTTTAGGGTAAACACCTTACACTTTGCTTTTTTTATTTTTCTTCATTTAACTTTAACTTTTATTTATTAAACTTAATGATAATTTTAAGATTTTGATATCTATTTATTCGAAAAGAATATAGTTTATATTGAAGCTTACTGTTAATGCGATGACGGCAGTTCCAGCCATTTTAAAGTTAAAAGCTTTACGAAAAGCTCACGGCAAATTCAACAATTGGTTTTTTGAAAAACCGCGACACATTAAATACTAAGGTATAAAACCACAGCGTTCTCAACAACAGGCCTTTTCATCAATTTTTTTTTGAAGGCCTACTTTTTTACGACACAAAAAAAATTATTTCACCACGCTCAGACCAGATAAAATGTCATGTCGTTTATGATATATATTTAAACAATAGAATATAATACAATGTTAATAAACTTATATGATTTAAACATGGATTTTTAGATTTAATTTAAAGCGAATAATATATTTATAAAATTTAGATTAAATCACCCTGCCAAATAAATGTTGTGTTTATGCTTCTCACACCAGCTATCAAAGTGAAAACAACAAAATATTTAGTGAAGTTAACAAAATATCAGTGTATCGGTTTCCGAGTGATAACGTTGAGATTGAAAAATGGATAAAAGCTATTCCAAACTCTAATTTGGTTGTTACCAAGTTTACTGTTATCTGTTAGTTACACTGGCCTCCAAATTTTGATTCAGTTATATGGCCTGGAAGAAAACGTCGACCAATAAATCTACCTTCTGTTTGGCTGGGAATACCTATTTCAAATTCCAACTGCTAATCCAACTGAAAGAACTACAGACAGATCTTTAAGTTGCATTAGAAGTACATTAAATGAAGAGCTAGATACATTTCTTAAAAAAGATAAAGCTACTTTTTGTGATATTAAAAACAAGTTTATCAATAGCAGTGATCACCAATATCCAGTTATCTCGTTTATAGTTAATGGCTATGTTGTTAATGTTGTTAATGGCTATGTTGTTGTTAAACAATCTTTGCAATTTTTTAATGGATACCTATTTTTGTATTTAAAATTTATAAAAATCTTATGAAACATTTTATTATGGGATTAAGTGTCACATTTTAAGCTTAACAGTAAATCGAATTATATCTAGTTACATCTGGTCTAAGTTTGATAAGATACTTCGTTTTTTAAACTCCCTGCAAATGAACAATAAAAAAGAAGTAATTATGCAACTTATTTTATTTATGGGACCAAAAACAGTTAGAGATAAACTTAATGCATTTAAAATACTTATATGCTTTTTTGTATATTTTTCAACATTTAGGGGATTAATAATCGTTAAAAAAATAATTATCAACTTGCGTCTATTTCAACACTGACTCGAATTACTTCAATTAATTCTAATATTATTGAAAACAAATTTATTTATTCAATTTTCAACTCTCCTCCGCATAAGCAGAAATTATGTTTAAATCATACTTCATAATGAAATGTACGTTAAAAAAAGTTTGCTTTATCATGGTGGAACTTTTTTTGGTAGATCGAAAGAAAACCCAGTGGAATTGTCCAAAATATTGTTAGGAATTATGACTGTTTGCTTAAAACGGGTTCCAAAGGTGTTAATTAAAATGATACCAATATCAAAATTAAGATCTGATTTTTTGTTTGAACAGATTAATTTAACTAATTAAATAATTGATTCAGTCAGTGCAAATGTAAAAGCTATTATATGTGATGGGAATCGTGTCAATCAGGCTTTTTTTTAAATGTACACATTCGTTTTAGGAAAAACATGGTTAACAGTAGATAGAATGTATTTACTTTATGATTTTGTACACCTCATAAAAAATATTCGGATTCTTTAGTTAACTAAAGAAACTCAGGCATTAATATTTGACGATAATGGAGTAACCAGGATTGAAAAATGGACTCATTTAAAGCAGCTTTACAATGCATAACCCAGAAGCTTTTTAAAGTTATCTGATCTGAATGAAACTTCTATTTCTCCTAAATCTGTTGGACAACAGTGTGTATTGACTGTTTTAAGAGTATTTTCTGAAAAAAACTTACGCTGCCCTTTTGCAACATCCTGGCATGATTCGTGGTGATGTTAACGACACTGCTATATTTATCAATAAAGTCATTATTCAGTGGAAAATTTTAAATGTCAAAGCTATTGATGCTAATACAAGGCATAATGATTCTTCGCAGACTGTTATCAATAATCCTGATGACAACCTCTTAAATTTAATATTACAATTTGGTGATATGGCACTTAAAAAGGCAGGTCGCAAATGTAAACGTATTAAATAGCTTTTTAAAGATAATGCAACTTGTATACATCAAACTTGTTATAGATAAGTAGATTTATGTAAATATTTACTAAACATTACGCAAAACTATATACTTCTTGGTCTATTTACATCAGATCACCTGGAAAAAGAATATAGTATACTTCGTTAAGGTTCTTGTGAAAACATATATATAATTGAAGAATATATTTATTTACTGGTGGAGCGCATGCCTCATAAGCAAGAGGTTCCGAGTACAACCCCACCACTTCCCTGGTAGTACAGCGCTCAACTTTGTCAAGGTTCGTGTTTCGGAGTTATAGAGATGAGAAAGATTTGTAATTTTTATTATAGTAGCCTCCTAGTCTTTACTTGCCTACTCGACTATGGGAAGGTAAATTAACATATAATCATTTTAACAAGGCATCATTAAAACTAAATGCTATCATGTTTGCAGACGATACAAATTTACTTTTATCTAACTGCAATATTAATCAACTATATGCTGACATGAACATTGAATTAGAAAATTTAAATGATTGGTTCAGGTCCAATGACTTTCTCTTAACATTGAAAAAACACAATATACCTTGTTTCATAAAAAAACACAAGAAAACCTTCCTCTAAAACTGCCAAAACTTATTAGAAATTATAAACAAATTAAAAAACAAGATGCTATAAAGTTTTTAGGAGTTATTGCGGGTGATCATTTATCATAGCTTCCACGTATAAAATATATACAATCAAAAATAAGCAAAACCATTAGTATTATGTATCGAATTCACCCATACATAAATTTAGTCTTAAGCTTACATAATTCAGCCAAATTCATTGTTACATTATTTATGCAAATATTACGTGGGCAAGTTGTCAACCGAAAAAACACAAAAAAATCTTTGCTTACAAAACCATGCTTGTAGAATTATATACAACAAAAAAAAAAAAAACAAAAAAAAAAAGGGGGAGCCACAGTAAATCTTTAATGATGGATATTTAAAATAAAAACTGCGTGACGTAATTTATGTACGACACCTTAATGAAAACATTAACTTTTTCTTGTTTTTTATAAGATATATATATATTTATAAATTAAGTGTATATAAATGTGTATATATATATATACATAAAAAATATATATATATATATTTGATATATGCATATATATATATCAAAACTCAAAAAACAATAAATTAAATAAACAATTCGTTTGCTATTTTTCTAAATCATTCGAACATATTGCGATACAATGTTTTGTTTCTATTGTATGCTGATGGTTGACACCTAAAATTTCAGTTCGCATTTTATAAACAGAATGAAAAACTTCTAAAGCTTCGTTACATTTTCCCATATTGTTCAAACAGAATGCAATATTGTGCTTTGTTGTGATGGTATTTGGATGGTTGCTTCCTAACATTTCAGTTTGTATTTTATCAACAGAATAATAAAGTTTCAAAGCTTCGTTATGATATCCCATATTGTTCAAACAGAGTGCAATGCAATGTTTTGTTACTATTGTATCTGGATGGATGATACCTAAAATTTCAGATCGTATTTTATCAACAGAATAATAAATCTCTATAGCTTCGTCATATTTTCCCATATTGTTCAAACAAAGTGCGATACCATGTTTTCTTTCCAATGTATCTGGATGGTTGATACCTAAAATTTCAGATCGTATTTTATCAACAGAATAATAAATTTCTAAAGCTTCGTTATATTTTCCCATATTGTTCAAACAAAGTGCGATACCATGTTTTGTTTCCAATGTATCTGGATGGTTGATACCTAAAATTTCAGATCGTATTTTATCAACAGAATAATAAATCTCTATAGCTTCAATATATTTTCCCATATTGTTCAAACAGAGTGCGATATTAATTTTTGTTTCCATTGTATCTGAATGGTTGATACCTAAAACTTCAGTTTGCATTTTATCAACAGAATAAAATATCTCTAAAGCTTCGTTATATTTTCCCATATCGTCCGAACACCTTGCAATATTATGTTTAGTACGCAGCGTAAATTTATTGTATTCACCATAAGTTTCTGTATTAAAACTTTGAATAGCTCTTAATATTTCAATTGCTTCTACAATTAAACCTTTACATACTAATAATTTTCTAATAGAAGGCGTCATATGATGAAATGATTTCACAAATGTTTTTTCATTTGTACGAAACATATAGATAAAATGAAAAACAAAATGGTTTCCATAATCCACGTGATCTTTGACTTCGTTTAGTTCAACTGTAAAATATTTTTCTATTTGATCAACATACGTATTTGTACTTGAATTTCTCTTTTGAAAATATATACATGTCAACTGTGTAAGTTTGTGAATTGAATATTTTTTATCATCAAAACAGTTAAATAAAGAATAACTCATTAGAAATCCGATTGCTTCATCTATTAAATATTCATCGCTTATTCCCAAGTGATTTGAGATTTGGATTATAAATTGTTTACTGATGTTTTGACCGTCACAATGAGATAAACAGTTTAATATTCTAAATGGAAAAGGTTTAGTCTTTTCAAATTTTATTAAAACTAAATTGATTGTTTTTAAAGCAGACTTTGATTCTTCATCGGTTGGAAAGTTATTATTGTCTAATAATTCATTAGAATTATTAGGATCTATATTGATCTAAGTATTTTTCTATTGATATTTTATGTATATTTATGTATTTTATTGCCTGAGTAATAGCAAACGGATGAAAACGAAGTTCTTCAACTAAGTTTTTTATGTTTTCGTCTTTGTTTTCTTTAATATTGCTTTTTACATAAGCAAATGCTTCTTCAAAAGAAAAAACATCAACTAGCATTTTATTTACATTATTTGACCACGTTCTCCATTGGGAGGTAATCAACGTGAATGAATTCGGTTTTCTTGAAATGTACATTAATAAGCCTTTAACCTTTTCAAAAACATTGTCAAAAACATACAAAGTTTTTTCATTTTTGTAATGGTTGTGAATTTTTTCAAGAATCACTTTTATATCAAAATAATTTCCTTTCGAATCATGAACCTCAAATCCTAATATTTGACAATGGTTTATTATTGAAGTTTGTAACATTCCGAATGCTGCGTCAATCCAAACAATGTTTTTATAGAAGTTATGATTTATTTCACAATATTTTCTGGCAATATGTGTCTTTCCAACACCCGACATTCCATATAGTACTAAAATTGACTTGTTTGCATCTTGTAAAAAATTAGAATGAATTTTATCAAGTAGTTTCTTGCGTGAAATCAAATTTTTTGAAAAAAGTTGATTACCTAAAAACAAACGTACGGATAAATGAATTATCAAACTTAGCAGACATTTGTCAAATTTTATTGCACAACTGATTTCTTAGCTTCAAAATGTAAACAAATTAAATTCGTAGTTTTGCTACGAAATAAAAATGTCTTAATCCAACTCTAGCATTATAAGACTAAAAAAGGTGAAAAATATCCAGAGTTCACAACTAAGTAAATCAGTAAAGAACTTTATACATTACTGGATTTCACAAACACTAAAAATTGTGAAAACTGTTAGCTGCTGTCATCCGAAAAAAAACAATCATATAAAAAAAGATTAGTAGTTAAAGCTAATGCAGCTTCATTGAAGAATATAAAAATTTGAAATAATAAACAAAATGCTTTATCGTGTAAGAAAGCCACCTTTCTTACACGATAAAGCATGAGAAACATTGAAATATTCTCCGCATTTACAATTACGAGGGATATTTTTTAAGTCGAAATTATATCTTAAGCAAAGTGCATCTCGAAAATCTTCTTTGTTTAAACTGAAACCTTGGTTTTCTAGCGGTAAACTGAAACCTTGGTTTTCTAGGCGTTTAACCAAGTGCTTGTACATTCGCTACTTGTTTGCTGTAGGTTTTTAAACATAGACTGGTTGCATTGAATCAATTGTGATTATTTTCTCGGAGCTTTTTTTGGTGTTTAAGATAACTTTCAGACATGGAGCAAACTCTAAACATTTGTATGTTTTTCTTATATCAAATAATGATGCTTTGCAAAAAACTGCAATGATTGGAGGCTGGTAACAAAAACCCTAAAACTTCTTCCCATTCTCCACCCTAAACATGTAGGGTAACAAGTTGATTAAATATTTTTTCTACTATTTTCAACTAGACTTATATTCAATAAGAAACTTTTTTCATAGTATTACCTCTCAGCGTTAAAAAATATGACTTTATAAAGTTTAAACTGGTCTGTGCATGCGGCCGCCTCAAAGTTTATAATGAAAACCATCAACCTGAAAAACTGAACATCTCAATCCGAACTATTCAAGACTGTGTTTGAAAAAAAGATGAAACTTATAATGAATATTATATAAGAGGTATTATTTCAATGTTTTTTTTTTTATGTATTTATATTTATTTATTATATTATATATATATTTCATGATTATTTCAATGTTTTTTTTTAACTAAATATTGAACCAAATATTTTTTTTACTAAAACACACCAGTACACCCTTGTCTAATTGAAGTAAGTTTAGGGTTTAATATTACTGCATATAAATCTGTATCACTCATAGCAATGTTCTTTGCAAAAATTAGATACATGTTGTTTTTAAATCAATAACAACAGTTTTATTAAATATTAGGAATTTGTTCATCTAGTAGGTCATACGTGTATAAGCAGGCATAAAATAATCCTATTCCAAATAATGTTACTGAAAAGTTCATCAATGCCGCTATCGTTCACGCATATACAGTTAACCCACAAGAAACCCACAACAACCTAGTGTAGATGGTCAAGTACCTAGATCTGCACGAATGCAAATATTCCTTGCATCAGCAGACATAAAACTCATCAACGTATTAATGTAAATTTCGGTATTATTTATTATAATCCAAAATAATAGTTTTTACATTAATTTAACGCATGTGCATGCAACTATTGATAAATTGTAATTCAAAAGCCTTATATAAAATATTTTAGGAACACGGGAAAAAATTTCTGTGCCTAGTGTGATGGTACATAAGCTATTGCTGCTGGAGATCTCAGAACTTTGATATCTATGGATGATTAGTATTCTAGTAGATAAACTATATTACAATGCTGGGTTCCCACACAAAAGAATGCAGGACTTAAAGGTGTCGATAATGCACAAACATTAAACGTCTGTAAAGAAAACCTTGATAAAGTTTTGTCTTAAAAAAATTCTAAAGTTTGCCAAACTCAAGGTTAAAATGACTTGCTTGATCAAGAGTAAAGACAGATCCAAGTTAGAATTATAGGTTGTACCTTAGCCAGAGCTCTATATGCTGACGGGCCTAGTAAATCATATATCATCATTCCTAAACAAATTGTGGCCTGAATTTGATATTTGTGGGTTACAAGTTCGGGATATATATATAAATGATGGCCAGTCATGGCCCAAAGTTTGGAATAACACATAAATTTTAAAGATTTTGATACTACTGACCCAATATAATAAAAAAATTGGGATTACGAGCGATTACTTATCAACTATTATCAACACCTCAGCTGAATGTATCTCAGTATTCAGAATTGAAAGGTCAATAGACATCGCATACGCTATTTCTAGGCGGTAATGTTAGACTTATTCATGACAATCACAGACCATAACTGACACTAAATAACTTTGTGATTAGTAAACTGATATTGATATCATTATTGATTAATACTGATATTTTATAAAAGATAATATTTTGGAGATTTATTTTAGAAAACATCTATTGAATCCAAAAACAAAAACTAAAAAGAAAATTGAAAATTAAAGATGTGAATTTATAAAGCAAAAAACTTTTTTTTATTTAATTTATAGAAACTTTTATTTTTTATTTTTTTTTGTAATAAATATAGCTTATTTTTACTTTTAATTATTTATATAAAAATAAAATTGTATTTCCAAAAAAACTCTTACCATTTATCTCTAAATTTACTTGATTAAAAAGATTAGAAGAAATAGATTCATATCTAAACAAATTTATTTAAAAAATAGGTTTTTGATTTGATTTTTTGGAGTTATTGTGATTAATTAAAAATAAAGAAGGTAAGAATAAATATTGTATACCTATAAAAAATATATTCAATGTTAAACTGTACATATGAAAATTTATGTTATATAACTGTAATAGGAAACTGTAAATTTCTTTTATTTCTACATTGAAGTTTAATAAAATTCAATGTAGAAATAATCAATTTTAAGGACAAGTTGAACCTTTTAAACTCGCAACAATTGCAACTAGTCATCAGTGTTGTTTTACTATGTTTTCATCACATGCACTATTGTGATTTAATTACAACTAGTTACAAGTTATATATTATACTTTTTACTTTTTGAACAATTTTTCAATAATTTTACAAATTAATTTTTATCTGTTTAAATTATTTTTTAGAGAAAAAATTTGTTTTAAAACCCTAAATAACAAAATAGAAAAAATATTAGACATTAGTTCCAAAAAAAAAAAGAAAAAATTATTCAGTTCATTTAAACCAACAACAACAAAATAAACCTTGCCTTGGGCAGGATTCAAAAGTCAGGGTTAGGGTTAACCCTAGACTTACAGTCTAGGGTTAACCCTAGACTGTAAGAGTAGTTAACCTTCAACTGCCCAAAACAACTCTAGCACTGAAGAGAGTAGATCCCAAGAATACCGACTTCAACAAACTAGAGATATTTGTGACTTTAAGAACCTATAGTTTATTCGAGTTGTTGAGCAGTACAGGTAGAGAAGAGGTCAAAAACTTCATTTCATAAGATTCTAAATATTGGGAAGACAATCAATCATATCAGAAGTTAGCAGAGAGAGTCCAAAAAGAATGAAAAATGTTAGTGAGAGCGCGGAACGTGGAATTGCATTAATTCGACAGTACAACAAATCGATTACAAAGGATGAAGAACAAAATCAGTTCCTACTTCGTTTTGTTCAACGTCACCGCCAGCTATACCCTACTTTATCCAAGGCAGCCATGTTTGCGAAAGATGACAAATTTTGTTGATTAATAAACATACATTTTTTAACATATTCACAATACTCTTGCTTGGTATTATATTTTTGTTTAAAAATTACAAACATTGAAATACTTTAATGAAAATTTATCAGATGATCTATATTCATTAGATGATCTATATTCATTAGATACTTTGCAAGCATTCATATTTAACTGATTTAAAATGTTAGTTTCTTTAATATTTAAATTTGATATTAAATAATAGTGAAAACTTTAATTTTTTGATTTTTTATCATAGTGCTCAAAAAGTCAAAACTTATAGCAACCCCTAAATATCATCAGATTTGCTTCAAATTTGGCTACAATATTGCAAATACTAATAGGAACAAAGGCAGCTTTGTGGAGAAATGAATTTCAAACATATCATCCAAAAGAAGAAACAATCACTGTTCAAAAAAAGGTTAAACATCAAAAGCAGAAAACATCAAAAGTTTGCCAAAGTTTTACAATGCTCAAAGAGTAAGAAAGTTGAACTGTTTATAATAAATAATTTATCTGTTGACTTGGTTTTTATAAGTCGTTATAATACACTGATAAGAAAAATTATTTAATATTTCATTATTTATATTTTTTGATAATGAAATTCTGTAATTTTTCTAGGTATGCTAAAACACAAAACAGAAATTAACACGGTTAGTGAGCTGGAGTTATAGAGTTTGAAGAATGTTGTATTTAAAACTGACTCGTTGACTGTTGCAGACTTTGTGTCGAGGAATCAAGATTAATAAAACAAAACAAAAAAAAAACAAAAAAAAAAAACGGTCTTTTATAGTAAAGAAATGTGACTCAAAAAGCTATAGATAATTTGAAACTTTTTTATAATTATAATCTGTAAGCCAGACAATCAAATATACTTTAAAGCCATGTCTGGTCCGTTATCAGAGAAAAATTCTCTATTTTGTATAGAAAAACAAAAACTGAACCAATGAAAAAAAATCATTGATACATTTTTTGGCAGGCGGAGTGGTTATCAAATAACATGAAAAACATATTTATGAAAGATGGAGTTAAAATTTATAAAAAATGTATTGGTTTTTCAAAAAAATTTCACCGAGGAAAAAACTCAGATTTAAACCAAATATAAAAGCTAAGGTAGTTATTAAAGAAAGAAATTTGAACTAAAAATGGTCATAATTACGATTCAACTGATTGAAATTTTTTTATGGAATGGAACAAAAGAGATTTGGAAGAAATGGTTTAAACTAAAATTTTCATTAGGGCGATTCATTTTTATGCACAAACCAAGAAAACTTTTTTAAAAATTTATTTAAATAAACATATTCATACTTAAAGCATTTTATGTTAGAAAACAATTATAGTTTGAACAAATATAAACTTTACTTTACTGTGTTTTATAAAAAACACATGTTTTACTATTTATTTTATTTTTTTCATTTAGACATATATATATATATATATATATATATATATATATATATATATATATATATATATATATATATATACGCACATCAATTCTTTTGTCATGAAATCAGGTTTGAATCCTTTGACCATTATTTTATATGCTTTTACAGCACCTCCTCAATCTATTACCTTTCTCTTTGTTCTTTGTGAAAATGATGTGACATGATAGTATTTAATAATGAAACAATTATAAAATAATTATATAATTATAAAAATACAAATATTGTTTTAAAAAAATATGATAACTATAATAAAATAATACATAAAAGATAATACTTTGTATATTTAATTTACATAAATTCTTATATTTAATTTAGTTTTATCTTACTATAAGCAAAAATAAAAACAATAAAGAAAATTGAAATCTAAAAATGTGAACTTAAAAAAAAAATTATTTTATTTTTTTATATATTTAACTCTCTTAACTCTTTTTAAGTAAATATATATTTTTTACATTTTACATTTAAAAAAATCTCACTTTTTTCAAATTCTTCTTTTAATTTATTAGACAGATCAGAAGCCATAGTTTCATATCTAAACAAATTTATTTAAAAAATAATTTTTTGACTTGATTCTTTAAAGTGAATCAGACTACTTAGAGAAAAAAAAAGAATAAAAACAAAATTACATGCCTATAAAATGAAATCTCAATGTTAGTACATAAAAAAATATGTCATAAAACTGTAGAAGGTAACTGAAAACTTCATATTATTATATTATTGCATATTTTTTCATACTTATATGCATATTTATTTAACCTTATACAAATGTTTACTGATTCTTTTAAACACAAAAAGTACAAAATGATTCGACGACTTAAAAGATTGCAAATTAAATGAATCAGGAAAGCAAGATGAAGAAGGCGAATTCCAAAGAACTGACATTCAAGAAAAAAAATAGACAAATAAGAGTTTTTGGAACATGTAGGAACAGTCACAAAAAAAGGATGAAAATGAATTTTAGTAGATAGCACAAGGTACGCTACCTAGCTTCAAAGCAGTGCCCATAATAGTAATTGTAAAAAAGAGAAACAGAAGCAATGTTACGATGATGTGATAGTGGTTGGAGGTTGGCTGCAAGAGCAGTTCTAATTATGTTTACAATGCGTTTTTGCACCTTGTGTAAAAGAGAAAAGGCATCATAAGAAGATATGGCAACAGTATACCATACAAGGATTTGAGATTTATAGAAAGAAAAGAGTTCAGAGTAAGAAAGTGCTGAGTTTGATAAAAAATATCCAACCTTAGCAGATGTTAATATTGCAATAGATTTGATGTGCCATTTCCAAGAAAGATCAGAAGTAAGAATTGTTCCTTGAAGATGAAGGGTAGATGACATATCTGGTACATTACCAATCGTAAATATAGGAAGATCTAAATTATTGCCATAACGATTGGCTGAAAAAAATTGAGTTTAATCTGAATTAAAGTTCACCAGCCACTGTGAGTCCCATGCTGTGGCAAAATGAGTTCCTTTTCAAACTCAGGTGACCCCTCCTAGCAATCAGAGATTGTTGGCTTCTTATCAACACAAGAATAAATGGTAGTATCATCAGCGGACAATACTACCTTTGATGTGAGAATATCTGGACGATTGTAAATGTAAATTAAAAAGAGTATAGGGCCAAGGATTGAACCTTGAGGAACAGATGATGCTACAAGATATGAACAAGAATGACGTCCATCAAGGAAAACTTTTATACTACGATTGGAAAGGAGGGACTCAATAACCTTAAAGATGTTGCCAGATACACAGTAAGAAAAAAGCTTATGGAGAAGACTGGTATGTCAAACTTTATCAAAGTCTTTTGAAATGTCAAGAGCAATAACCTCTATATTTGCTCTATGAGCAATAACCTCAAAATAATTATAAATCACTTACAATCATGATTATAAATCAAATTACAATCATGATTATAAATCACTAGCATTCTTGACATGATTAGCAAACAACAGTAAAATTGCTGGCGCACCTCTTAGCAAATAATGCGTTGTTGGTGTTCACATTAAATCCACTATCATACAAATAAATTTTTCACTTGAAATTCTGTAAGTTTTGCTTGCAAATGCAAAGTGTGTATCAATAACTCATGTTGAGTTTCTACTTCTTGCACATGCGCATTACTCTTTCTTGATAAATCTGAGCGTTTGAGATTCCTTGAAATAGTATGCCTAGTACTGAGTACTGCTAAATTTGATATAAATATTCCCGTTTTATGCTAAAGTATCGCCCCAAAAAAAATTGAATGTAAGGAAGTAAGAAAGAAATGGTATTTTCAGTAAAATAACTAACATGTTGATCATAAAGGAGTTTTATCAATTTTTTGTATTTTGCTAAATCAGCAAATTGACCACTTGAAGAATTTTGTCTTATGAAGCCTTGCCTTAAAAATAAGAAACTTTATTTGAATTTCTTCTATGTGTTTATTTTTATGTATATATTTCAAACAAAAAGTTTTTTAAAGAAAGATTTTTCTAAAAAAAAAGTTTTCAAGGATTCAAAGTATAATTATAAATTATGACGGCATGTTAGCCATAGAAGATTTTTTATATAACGGGTTATGTCAAAAAAATGACTCTGCGCTCAATTTAAATTTGCATGTACTAATACCATTAGCTGTGTATATATTTTGTATGTACTTTATTGCAAATTTATTCTAGTATTAAATAAAAAAAGTAATTAAAATTCAACAATTTAAAATGAAAATAAACAAATCTAAGCAAGAGCTTCTCCGTGAACGTGTGTATGGATTTTACATGGACAATAAGCAAACATGGTAAACATTACACTTATTGCCATTTTAAAGCAGTAAAAATACCAAAAGCAATCATATACCGTATAATTGAACGCTCAGAAAATGGAATCAGATTTCAAAGAGTTAAGGAAAGTGGTTGAGTTGCAAAAAAAATGACGTATAAGAACATTACCAAGCTGAAGACCATGTTTGACCACAGGGATGGCGTATCACATAGACAAGCAGCTAGAAAATTTGTGTGCGATCAGTCTTCTATATGCAAAACATTGAAGAAACCCACAGATATTAAATGCAAAAAAACAAAACAAAGATTCAATTACGAACAGAGTCACAAAAACGCAAAATAAGAACCAGATGCAGCCGATTATATAAAAAATATTAAAATCACAATTGGACAATTGATGATAAATCTTATTTCACTTTGAAGCATAGCACCGTTAACGGAAACCAAAATTTCTATTCAAGTAACACTGCTTTGACACCGCCAAACGTAAAAGTCCAGAACGCCAAACGTCCAGTTGAAAAATATAAGCAATAAGTTTTGGTCTGGATTTGCGTTTCGGCAAAAGGTATTTCTATACCTCTTTTTGTACCTTGTAAGCAATCACTCAAGCAAGAATTATACCTGAGCGAGTGCATCAAAAAAAGACTTATTCCTTTTATCAAAGCAAATCATCTAGACGACAATTACATATTCTGGCCTGACCTAGCAACATCACATTACGCAAAAACTGTAGAGGAGTATTTCAGACTAAATATCATCAATTTTGCTGAAAAGGAAGACAACTTCCCAACGAACCTGAATGCAGGTCTATTGAGGAGTTTTGGTCTCAATTAAAAGGAGAAGTATACAGGAACAATTGGCCAGCAGAAACTCATGATCAACTTTGCAATAGAATAAAGTATTGTTTGAATAAAATCGACTTTACTGCCATATAACGTCTTTTGGGATCGGTAAAAGGTCGAATCGATAATATTTGTAGAAATGGAGTAATAGAAGATAATTAAATATACCTTTCTCTTTGTTCTTTGTGATAATCATTTGAAATGATATCTAATAATGTAACAATTATAATATTTTATTAAAAGTAGAATACTTAGTGTATTTATTTTATACAAATTCTTAAATTTAATTTAGTATTATCTTAATAAAATTAAATAAAAAACTATAAAGTAAATTGAAAATTAAAAAAGTTAAAAAAACTTTTAATATTTTAATTAATAGATTTTTCTCTTTTAAGAGCCATTTTCTAATAAAACCAGACAAAAGTACTGTTGGTTCAAAAGTGATATCTTTTAATGGTGATCATTTTTTATACAGCAATGCTAATAGGGTAAAAAAACAACCCTGTAATATTTTTTTTTTTTTATATATTTATAATTTCTGAGTTATGATTGGTCAAACTTTTGGCTTTCTAATACTTGAAAATATTATTATTGGGGTTTTGTGATTTTCAAACCAAGTTTAAAATCACAAAACCTTTGGACAACCCTTACTTTATCTAAAAATCATAAGCTGAAATCACAGATTTTTGGATTTGGGGCCTACTTTAAATACATTTATATTGGAACCTAAAAGGTACCCATGATATATCTTATCCCTTTTGGAAAATGTTTAACATTTTAATTTAAATGGTCTAAGGAAACTGAGAGGATATTGTTAACAATGAGTCATCAAACTGTCATAAATTTTTTTAATTAGCTATTTGGGAAATGGGAAAGGTCCCAAAGTTGAATGCATAGATTTTCTACTACTTCATATTACAATTCTTTTAATACAAAAAAAACAAAAAAAAACTTATAGATAGTATTGCATTGTTGGAATAACTCCACTACGAAAAGATACATTTTTTATATACTTAAAAAAAAATAACCGAATGTTACAGCAGAATTAATCAATATATTATAATAATTCTTTATCTCATTATGTCATATTTGTGTCATAAATCAGTTTCCCATATCTTTATCCTTATGTCTTTGATTTTAATGTTGCTTTAAATTCCTTTGGACTTTTTCAAATAGATCATCTATAAACTTATAGTCTCTGTGCTGTTTTAACAGTAATGGTAGCAGAATTACACAAAAGATTTCACTGTCTTAGTACTTTATAACATTAGGAAAAGCTTGCCACTTAAAAAGGTTATTGACTAAAAAAGCACACCTCATACAGCTCACTATGAAACCATCACTGAGAACCTAATATGAGTAGTGATTTTCCTTAAGATAATTCGAAAAATATTTTGAAAAATCGAATTCTCAATTGACAAAAGTAAACTTCATTTTAGTAAAATACCTCATTTATAATCCCAGGATACCAATTGCCCATATAAATAACAACATTTGAAAGTGTTTCCGATAAACATTGCTCACACTTAAAAAACTATAAAATACACCGTTTTCTGCTAAATGTTTTTTTTTTTAGTGAATGTAATGTCTTTATGCATTGACATTCCCTTTTTTCCGAAATATTCCTTTTGACCTTGCCTGAATATGGATGGGAGAACTTTTAACAATAGCCTTTCAACCAAAATCCAGACTCTTCATCAAGACTTTCAAAAGCAAAAACTTTGGATTTTTTCTGTTGACAATCATGCATTAAATGCTTTTTATAATCAATGGTATCTTTTTCAGCAATTTCAACATCATAAATAGCATCATTGTTGGCTAAATTATTTGGTGCTAATCTTTTATGTGGTTGATGTTGTGTCCTTCTGATAAGTTTTCAACAGTTGATGTGGCACCTTCAACCATTTCTCCGGAAAGCAAAATTTCTTTAGGCTCAAAATCAAAATCAGTTGTGTCTTCAACTAAATCTTCGTTAGTGGCAGTACATAATTAAGTTTGAATTAGGATGCGCTCTGACTTTAGGTGATTGTGACAAAATATGGAACCTACTGGAACATTTTTGTTGTAATGTTTTGAAACATTTGTTGACATTTATCGAAATACTTCCTACAGCAGATTATTCTTTTACCAACACTTAATTCATGAATTCAGTGATAGCATCTTCTCAGAGGTACCTAGCAAATACCTTGAATGTTAATAAAAATCGAAATCTAAAATATTTACTTTAAAGGTTTAGTAATTAAATTTTTTTTTAATTGAAATATGGTTGTGAACAAATTCTTACCAAAGTTAAATCTATAAGGGAGACGGGGGGGGGGGAGACATATATAGTCATTATCAGAAATTGAAACGCACCCTTGGTTTTCTATTAGTGACTTTCCTACCCCTTCTGTCTCTTAATGCACTTTTGAAATCTAAAAACATGAAACTTAGGTTTTATACAATGTAAACTGAGGGAATTAAACAATAATTGTTTTACTCTACTTTATGATGCTTATAGAGTTTATTTTTTAAACTTTTAAGAGCATTTCTTATTTTAATTTTTACAAAGTGTGCCTTGACATCCAAAGTTAGATCTTGTGTCTTGAATAACCTTTTTTCATTAAAACAAAGATATAGTCCACACTTGACATCATTAACTTTGTAAACATTTTTAACAACCTTTAGCTCTAACATTTTTTGCAACTGAGTGATTTTTTTTTAAAGTCTATTTAGCATAAAACGCTAATTCTCTGTTCTGAATAATTCAGAAGTAAATGTTCAATAAACTCAACAGAATAACTGTAAATTAAAAAAAAGCCTTACAATAATTAACTATGTTCAATAAACATCAAGTTAAAAAATGTTTACTGGAAAAAAAATTTGTCAAATCTACAATTGTATAAATAAATTTAAAAAAAATTAGATTTAGCATCATTTTAGCCTAAAATTATTTTAGCAATGCAATATTACCCCTAAATTTTTTTTTTGCATTAAAAGAATTGTAATACTCAGTAATAGAAAGTCTATAGATTCAACCTTGGGGACTTTCCCGTTTTGTTTTTTTTTAATTTTTCCTATACTTCCATAATATGAAGAGAAACTTAGGGTGCAGTGGTCTCATTGCTTTTAAACTTAGTTGAAAAATCACAAACCCTAAAAGTGACTTTCCAAGTATTAAAAGGCCAAAATTTTAACCATAACTCAGGAGCTAGAAGTATTTAAAAAAAAATTACAGGCTACCTTTTTAATCCTTATAACAGCAAAATATGTGAGATTGAGAATGATTAAAAGATATCATTTTTGAGCATTGCCTGGTTTTTACAGAAAATGGCTTTTATCTTCTTTTGAAATAAATTGAATTTTTTTTTAATTTTATTTTATTTTTTAAATATAAATCCATAAAAAATGTTCACCTTTTTGAAAATCTTCTTTTACTTTATTAGACAGATCAGAAGCCATGGTTTCATATCTATAAAAACATTTTTTAGACTTTAATTTTTGAAGTAATATTGATTACTTATAGAAAAAAAAAGGATACAACTAAATATTATATGCCTACAAAATAAAAATTCAATGATAAACTGTACATATGAAAATACATATGTACATATAAAAATATATATATGTCACGTACATATGAAAATATAAAATGTAATTGTAGAAGGGAAATGTAAATTTCATATAATTCTATATTGAAGTTTAATAAACAATTTTCACATTATTTTCAAATAAATAATAAATCTACTTGTAATGTCTATTAGTCAAATAAAAAATTTTATATGATATATGATTTATATAACTATTTCACAATCAAATGACTAGTCTTCCTTACAAATTTGGTAGCAGATTAAATTTAAATGTTTCAGATGCAAATTAAATAGGTCTTTATTTATGTCTCATTCATGTTTATTTTATTTATTATTGTTGTTATTGTTATTATTATTATAATTATTATAATTATTATTATTATTATTATTATTGTTACTATTGCTATTTTTATTATTATTCAAAAATTATTATTATCAAAAAAGCAAAATAGAAATAAAAATCTAATTTGGTTTTACCCTTATATAGCAATGGTTTAACTAACATAGGGAAAGTGTTTATAAATTTGTTATTAAACACTTGCGCCCTTTTATAAATTGTTTGTCTAGTAAATAATCAATTCTTAATCAAAACATAATTAAAGGTTGCACAAAAAATATGGAAAGAAATATAAAAGGTCAAAAATGCTTTGCTAAACAGAAAAGAAATCCTAGATAAAATAAACATAAATGTGTTGTTTACTCTAAGAAATATAATGGAAAAAATGTTTTACCAATCAAAAACAATCCTTTAAAATAATTATTTTAAAGACGCCATATTATCAAAATATAAAATAATTATATATTACTGTGTTTATAAATAAAAGAATGCCTTTTTAAAATTTAGGCCCAAAATTCAAGTAATTTTTCATTTTAAATGCTTTAGATGAATTGATTGTGATTTTGCAATAGATAAATGAGAAGTAGTTTTACTAATCTTTTTTTATAAATATATAAAAAGAATTGAAAGATTAAAAATTGATAATTTGATATTAAATTGTTCCATTCTCAAAAAAGAACCTGCATACAACAATGTCTTCAAAAAATGTATACTCTGTCAAGAAACAAACTTCAAATAATTATAAATGCAAACAAAGAATGTTCATAAAGAATGTTTCTTTTTAAAGAAAAAAATTTAAAAAAAATAATGCAGTAAATAAGTAAAAAAACGCAGAGAAATCTCACTTATTATGTTAATATATTCCACAAATGTGTGGAAACATACAGAAGGTAAAAAATTAATGACTTCCTGCATTTTAATTTTGGTATAAATTGAATTTTTATTTTAATAATAGTTTTAAATTTTTTTTTAATAATAAAAGGTAAAAAAAATAAGTGATTTTATTTAGCTTCGTTTATTGATATATAAAAAGATCTTTATACCATTAGAGAGCATAAAAAAAAAAAAATTTGGAAACTGTCACTTAACATATGAACTGATTATAGTAGATATATATATATATATATATATATATATATATATATATATATATATATATATATATATATATATATATATATATAAATATATATATATATATATATACATATATATATATACAAATATATACATTTATATATATAAATATATAAATATATATATATATATATATATATATATATATATATATATATATATATATATATATATATATATATATATATATATATATATATATATATATATTAGGGCTGTTCATGTGAACACAGGAAAAAAAAATTTTTCTCGGATTTGAATGCATAGTTGTTTATTTTGGGCCATTTGACATAGTAATTGACTGTGGAAAAAATCTTTCCAATCAGATAATGTTTAGGTGGGTGCTCAATGACCATAAAGTTTTACAAAAAACGTCAAAAACGTGTAAAAAGTTTCAAAGTTCCAAAAATTTCTAGAACCTGGTTAGTTAGATTTTTTCCACTGAAATATTGTCTGATTGCGTGCTATATAGATTAATTAAAGTGCAGCAGATTAACTGTCATCAGGGCACCAGACTAAAAAATGTCTGCTAGTGTTTAAAACAACTGTGTTTATATCATTTTAAAAAATTTGTATTCATAATATTAATACTATTATTTAACTCAATTTAGAATTTGTTCAAACAGAATAAAAAGGTTTACAAGTATAAATATTATTTTTATTTGGAATTTCAGTTTGACAACAAATGTTTTAATATTTTGATAGTACCTAACCTTAGTAACCTATTACAGAAAACTAGCATGGTAGTCTGGTAGTGTATTGTTTGTTATTAAGTGCAGATAATAATAATTTCTAATTTGAAAATATTTATTTAATTTCTTTAGTAATAATTATTATAATATATTGCTGCAGCTGCATAAACCAACAACTGAATGATAAGTTTGTATAATATGGTATTGAGTTTTGATTTTCTCATAATATTTCAGTTATCATTGAAATGGCAGCATCATCTCGTGTTGCTATCTCTACACGACTTCGAACCAAAATCTTTTTAATTGGACAACATGAGCCAAATCTTCCAGATAAAGTTCTTCCCTTAACATCTGATGTTTTAAAAACATTTTTTTATCATCTTAATTCAACCAAAAAGTCAGTGCCTGAAAGTCTTAAAACAACTGTTGATGAACTGATTATTATTTGGAATAAAGCCCGTATTCCGACAGCATTTCATCCGAATGTAGTCTTAAAGTTGAAAACTTTAGTCCAGGAATTTAAATTAATAAAAAAAAAAAAATCCAGATTGTCAGACTCTCAGAAATCGAGAGAGAAACCATTTACAGACACCATTGGCCTACTTTTTGACATTGCCCACAAGGATGCTGAAACCATGATCAGAATTGAAGAAGATAAAGAATTTTTATTGGATCAGAGATGTCAGAGAAAAATGGTGATGTTTGGAGAGGACAAAGAACTTTCAAAATTAGAAGAAAGAAATGAAACAAGGAAACAAGCAGAGAGAGAACGAAAGCTAAAAGAAGAGCAAAGACAATCTGATGCGAGTGCAATAGTTCTTGTTATTGAACCTTTACATGACGAAAGTTATAGTGATGACAACGATAACGATGCTGTTGATAATGACAAAATGGTTGATAGCAATTTTGAGATAGAAATCCCTGTTTATTACAGACTACAAGTCAGTAAAGCAAGTTCTTCAGGGTCAGCTGAATCAAGTTTAGCAAGTACTCCAAAACGACAATGTATCTTAGATACAATTCTTGACTCGCCTGATGTTTCATTAACATTAGACAGAATTAATCTATCTGACACAAAATTTACTATACTAGCACCAGCAATTGCAAGGGCTGGTGGACAGAACCTCGATGATGGATCATTGTCACGTTCTACAGTCCGTAGAAAACGAACCTATCATCGATCAAATATTGAAGCCACTGTTCGAACTGAATTCTGCGATTTGGACAAACCACCATTAATCGTCCACTGGGATGGCAAACTGATGATAGATCGTACAAATTCTGCAGCCCCTAAAGCAAATGTTGACCGGCTATCTGTAGGTGTGACAGGTCACAATGTTGACAAAATACTTGGAATAGCAAAACTATCAGCTGGAACTGGAGAAGCCCAAGCAAAAGCAGTTATTCATCTGCTTAATTTCTGGGACATAATTGGTGATGTTATTGGAATGAGTTTTGATACTACAGCCTCTAACACTGGCTCCAAAAATGGTGCATGTGTAGTTCTAGAGAAACATATAGGTAGAAATTTGTTATATTTCGCTTGCAGACACCATGTTCATGAGATCATAGTAGCAGGAGTGTTTGGATCACTATTTGGACCATCATCTGGTCCCAACATACCTCTTTTCCAGAGATTTCAGCAATATTGGCCCAAAGTTAATCAAGGAAATTTTAAACCTCTGGATGACATTCGAATGAAAATACCCCTGGTGCAAGAACTACAAAATGAAGTGATTGCATTCCTCAAAGAAAACCTGCATGTTAAAATGCCAAGGGATGACTACAAAGAAATCATGGATCTCTGTCTGTTAATACTTGGAAAACTGCCTGATCAAGAAGAGAAAAATTATCATTTCAAGATCCCTGGTGCTTATCACATGGCTCGCTGGATGGCCAAGGTTATTTATTGTTTTAAGATTTATTTATTTCGTGAAGAGTTCAAGTTGACCACAAAAGAGGAAAAAAATCTCTGTGAATTTTGCTTATTTGCTAGTCTGGTTTATGTAAAATCTTGGATATCATGCACAAATGCCAGCGATGCTCCAGTTAATGACTTGTTTCTGTTTCAGCAACTTAAGCAGTTTGCAGTTGTGAATAAAACGATTTCCGAAGCAGCAGTCAAGAACTTTCAAAACCATTTGTGGTACCTTTCACCAGAATTGGTCCCACAAGCTTTGTTTTCAAACAAACTTCAAACGGAAGAGAAGCGAAAAATGATTTCCAACATGAAATTTCACGGTGAGAACTGGTCTGAAAGGTTGATCAAATTAAAGAACATTGAAAGTCTAGAGAAGAAATCTCTGGACATGCTGGTGACATCAGTTTCAGCAAGTGCGTTGCGGTCAATGAAGGTTGATATTGATTCTGTTCAACAACGATCCAGCTACCTGGAATGATTCCCCAGAATACCAAGAAGGAAAAAATTTAGTATATTCATTGAAAGTAGTAAATGATGCTGCCGAACGATCTGTGGCTTTAATGTCGATGTTTAATGAATCGATTACAAGGAATGAATCTGAAATGCAGAGGTTAATTCAGGTGGTTGAGGATCACAGAAAGCGAGTGCCAGATGCCAGAAAGTGTACTCTGAAGAGTTATAGTCCTCGCTAGCATTAACATTGCACGAACTATAACATTACGATAATTAAATGTTAATTGCTCATATGTTTTTTTGTTTATAATTCGTATTTTAATCAATGACAAAGAGTCAAAAATCCTAGTGTTTTATTTTGGAAAAATTCTGATATAACAAAAACCGCAGAACTTTAGTCGTATTGCAGTATTTTATTTCATTAATTTCTCTGCTAATAAACCAGTCTAAAGTGGATGTGGATTGTAATTTGTATTCAGAATTTAATATTTAGAGATAATTAAAACTGATCAAATCTGAAAAATCTAATTATCCGGGTTTTAGAAATTTGTGGAACTTTGTTACTTTTTCCATGTTTTTCACATTTTTCATAAAACTTTATGGTCATTGAGCACCCCCTAAACATTATCTGATTGGAAAGATTTTTTGCACAGTTAATTACTATGTCAAATGGCACAAAATAAACAACTATGCAATCAAATGTGAAAAAAAAATTTTTTTTGGACAGCCCTAATATATATATATGTATATATATATATGTATATATATATGTATATATATATATATATATATATATATATATATATATATATATATATATATATATATATATATATATATATATATATATATATATATATATATATATATGTATATATATATATATATATATATGTATATATATATATGTATATATATATATATATATATATATATATATATATGTAGAGTTCCACGCGGTTATTAAAACAAATCTCGTTTTAAAAAATAAAAATAATGAATTTTTTTTTCCATTACTATAAGTATATAGTCTTAAATGTTAAAAAAAAATAATTAAAGAAAAAAAAAAAAAAATTGAACAAGCTATTTATAGATTTTAAAGTAAACGGAAAAAGTATAATTTCATTTAAGAAAAAGTGTTTAACTTTCATTATTTTTTTAAAATCTTGTAGTGATCCAAAATTTTTCCAATTAGTTTTAAATTGGTCGGCTGCAAAGTTGGTTTAATATGTTAAAGCACTAACATTTAATTTTTAGTTATTTCATGCGATATAAGCAAAATAGTTTCTTACACAACCATGATGCGTAGCTGACCGCTGGGAAGGAAAAGTTGTCTTTTTTCATCAATTTAAATTTTTTTTTAAAATCCTTGTCGATTATTTACGTCAACTAATTAGCCATATTAAGGTTTTGCAATAATTAAAAAAAATTGGCATCAAATAGTTAAAAAAAACCCACTCAACTTCCTGTTGCGTAGCTGACTGACAAAACTAAGCATTTAAATGTCGCAAATTTTGTCAATTTTTTTAAATGCAACAAATAGTTTTGCCCAAACTATTTTGAACTTCAAAACATTTATAGTCAATTAGAAATTATTTAAAACTCCAAAAGACTTTATAGTCAATATAAAGATATGGAATCACTACAGGAACCAGTTGCTTGCGCATCCAATGAAAATAAAAAAGGTGAGCATTGTGTTTTTATAGAGTTTTTAAGTAATTTTTACATTTATTTGAATGTTTACTTTTTTTATTACAGCTATAAAGATAAAAAATAGAAAAGCAATGAATCAAAAGAATTACATGAGTAGAAATCATGAAGAAAAGAAATTCAAAGCTAAAGAAAATGCTAGACTTCGAAGACAAAGATGGAAAAAAGATTTTCGAAAAATTGCAGCTGAAAGATTAAAAAGTTTAGAAAGAATGAGAAAATTTCGACTGCGGCAAAAAGACGCATCTTTATCTCTCGAATCAAATCACTCATCATTTGCAAATGTGCAAGTTAAAGGAAAGTATATAAAAAAATTGAATCGCTCTCTTCCCAAAAGTCTTGTTCAGAAAAAGGAACTGTTGTGTTGATTACTTAATGAAACTCAACCATTAACTTACTCAATTCCTAAATCAACAGTCTCCAAGAAAAAGACTCAGTGGTTATACAAAATTTTTATTGCGACGATGAAATAAGTCGAATATCCCCAAGAACAGCAGATTATACTTCTGTAGTGATAGGAGAAAAAAAGGCGCGTGTTCAAATTCGACACATGTTATATACGCTAAAAGAAGCTTTCGAAGAGTTTAAGCTAAACAATGCAGATATTAAATTAAGCCTGTCAAAATTTTGTCAGTTGAGACCAATTTACGTTCGATGTGTATCATCAATTCCTCATAACGTGTGCGTTTGCATGTTACATGAAAATATTGCGCTAGTTTGTGATTCAAGCGATCATACAAAATTATCTGTTGTTCCAAACATAAATAAAATTATCGAGCTTCTATCAGACGATATTACAGAAGTTCATATTTTCAGTGACAACGCAACATCACAATTTAAAAATAAATATATTTTAGCATCAATGAAAATTTTAGAAAAAAAGCATACAATTAAAATGCACTGGCATTTTTTTGCTGCAATGCATGGAAAAGGAGTTGTGGATGGAATTGGAGCCACTGTAAAACGTGTTGCCAGAAAAAATGTTTTAACTGAAAAATATATAATTTCTAGTGCTAGCGATTTGGCAGCCGCAACAAACAATTTAAAAATTACCGTTATATTACTGACTGATAAAGAAAAGCTAGAGATAAACAACTCTCTTGGTTTGAGCACCTTTTTGAAGAAAGCAAAAAAAATTAAAGAATTGCATAAATGCCATTACTTTCAGGTTTTAGACGGTAACGTTGTAGGTGAGCAGCTTTCGCCAAATATTGCATAATATCAAAGCGATAGAAGCGTCTAGACATTTAGCAGTGATCAAGTAATTTAAAAATCACCTTAAAAAGCTGTAAAAATTTCTTAATAAAAGCCATAAATAAATATTAGATTTGTTTTGCGTAGCTGATTGTTGCGTAGCTGACTGCATGATTTCTTAAAACGTTTTTTTTTTACCTGTTATTGTTATTCTATTGAAAGTCTTACTTATTTTTTTCAATACTTTTCAAGTTTTCTTGGGGTGACTTTTTTTGCGCAACTAAGCTCGGAAGGTTTATTCAGTTTATCCCTAATACATTTCGATCAACAATAACAGCTTACACGTTTAAAGAAATTCTAGTTGTTGCTTTTTAAATTATTTTAGTTGTTCAATTATTGTCCAAATACTTGATGCTTTTAAAGCTCTGAAGATCAAAGTTCCAAAGTAAATGCAAGTAAAATGAATGTATTTATATACATCTTTGAGTTAAAAACGTTTATATAATAAGGTTGTGAACAGATAAAAATATCAAGAGTACATTTAAAAGGAAATTGTATTACCTACCCCCTAGCCCCATTATTTAAAAAAGTGAGAGTACTGAAGCTTCTAAAGCCCCCTCCCCCTTTTCCACCCCGGGGTCCAGGTTTCTTTTAATGTAAAATTATCTTTATATACTTTATAAATAAATTTTATTGTTTCTAAATACAAGCTATAAATATAGTTTTAGATTTGTTTTGGGTTTTAATTTGAATTATAATAAAAATTCGCATGTTGCGTGGCTGATTGTTGCGTAGCTGACCGCATAGTTTTTTGAAAACTTTTTATTTGACGTGTAATTAATATTATACTAAAAATTTTTTATAAACATAACTTCAATGAAATAATTGTTTTTGAAGAAAAAAACATTTTTATAAAAAAATAAATTATAGATTCGGAGAAAAAATAATTCAAACATTAAATTAAAAAAACAAGCTTTTTTGCGCGTTGCGTAGCTGACCGCTGTCTTTTATTTCTATTTCACTCAAATTGTCTTCTTATCGTTTTTTTTGTTGTGAATAATAATAAAAAAGGATAATTTGAGTGTAAACGTAAAAAAAAATTAAAAATTATAATATAATGAGTCAGTTAAATTTTTAAAAACATGTTGCGCTCGTTGCGTAGCTGACCATAGAACTCTACATATATATATAAATTAGTAAAAAACACTTATCTAACTTTTTCATCAACTTTAAGTTTCACCATTGCTGGATCAACAGGATCTTTCTGAAATATGTGTTTTTTACTAATTTATTATTGCTCTGTTCTTTAAGAACATTGAGCACTCTATTTGTACAATACACTAACATAATTTACATATATATATATATATATATATATATATATATGTATATATATATATGTATATATATATATATATATGTATATATGTATATATGTATATATATATATATATATATATATATATATATATATATATATATATATATGTATATATGTATATATATATATATATATATATATATATATATATATATATATATATATATATATATATATATATGTATATATGTATATATATATATATATATATATATATATATATATATATATATATATATATATATATATATATAAAAAATATATATATATATATATATATATATATATATATATATATATATATATATATATATATATATATATATATATATATATATATATATATATACACACAAGGTGGCCAGCTAAAAGTAAATTTTAAATTCTAGAATACTTCCAGGATTTTTCAAGGAAATTTTGGGTTATTCAAGGATATATTGACTTTTTCTCGACAATAAAATGGACTAGTAAATGGAAGATATATTGTCTTAAAACCAAACAACAAAATATTTATATTTGAATACGCATATAAATCAAACATACATACTTATAATTATGTAAAGTTTGTTCAAACTCATACAAACATATATATACGTATATATATACGTATATATATACGTATATATATATATATATATATATATATATATATATATATATATATATATATATATATATATATATATATATATATATATACATATATACATATATATACATATATATATATATATATACATATATATATATATATATATATATATATATATATATATATATATATATTTATATATATATATATATATATATATATATAAAATATTTATTTTATTTTATCTCTTTTTTGGATTGCTCCAGTTTTTAATGAAAGATCAAGGTCTTTAATTGTTTGTTCTTTTTCTAAAATTGTGTTTCTCAAAGTCTCTCTTTACTTACTCTTTTACTGCGTCATTGCTCAACTTGTCAGCATCAGATTTGAGAATTTCAATGCACTTTTAACACTAGAAGGCAAGAAGTTTATCAACAAAATCAGTTAACTTGTTAAAAGACTCAAACTTTTCATTAAATTGAACACTTTCTGCACTCACAAATTCATCATATTGTTGTTTTGCATCATCTGCATTATCGATTGAAAGCCATTTTAATGCACTTATTCTCTCAGCTAGAGCCTTGAATTTAACAGCGGATATTTCCTTGTTTTGAACCATTTCATTTGGAGACAAAGATGAAGCTTTCTCTTCTGGTTTACAATACAGAGAACTTAGCATCTGTTTTAGTGCTGTTCTGAATTCAATTTTGCTAACATCTAGGTGGTTGTTTGATTTACCTACTTCAATCTTAATTAAACTATATGCAGTTGCAGCTTCACTTAAAATGTTTGGTTTAAGAATCATATTCATCAAACTTCGCAACATGCTTTCTAAAATGTTAGATAAAAATGCAACCATAGGTTTGTCTGTTTGAAATAGAACTCGAAATCCTTTCCATTTTTTAGCAAGATCTTGAAAAAATGCATTCACAAAGGTACAAAATTGTGAAAATGATGATCTACCAGAACTTCATAGCTCTTATTTTTAGGACATCTGCTTTTGCATAGTGATTCTCAATACTTTATAATTTTAACTATATTTGGCCATACAATAATGCCTCTAGAAGCAACACCTTCATCTTCTACCCAGCGAGTTGCGCAGAAACTGTGAAACAATAAAATACAAAAATAAAAATGGTGAAATGCTCTTAACTTATACATAAATATAAAAGATAAGATAATTTATTATTATATTTTTTTCTGTTCAAATATGCATACTTAAGGCAAAGCAAGCAGATCAGTTTTGCAAACTCTAATATATTCATCTATTTTAACTGGTGACTCTTTGAAAAGATTATATATTGCACGAAATATTTTTTCTAACTCCCACTTTTGGGAATTGCTATTTGTAGGGTACCATGAACAATGTGCAAACTGCCCATATTAATTATATCAGAATATGGTTTTTCTTGTCTATGTTCATCAAACATTTTTAGAACCTCCAATTAACATTAGGACCGTCCATTGATACTTGAATTAGTTTTTTTAAGATCAAACATCTCTGTTGCTTCAATAAGTTTGTCAAATAAACTCTGTGAATTTGGGCGTCTGAGGAAATTAGAATCAATATATCTTGCTTTTACAACACCAGAATTTGAATCCCAGTATCTAACTCCACAGTCGTTTTGTTCATTTTTAAAGATTACATTCATACTCTCATCATATGACAAAACAAAGATGGGTGATGGTCTGACTTCAGATATAAGTTGATCTTGATAGTATGGTGCTAAATCAAAATTTATGAGGTAGCCATATTTTGTTTTGCTTAATGCAAACTTTGACGCTATTGAACTCTCAGAAAATATAGATTTGAATATTTCATTTAAATTTAAGCATGATCTTAAATGTGACATTACAACATTCAAGGTCCATATTATTTCTGCCTTGGTAACCAGAGCTGGAGATTGAAGATCCTTTATAGTAGGTTGTACCATTTTGTCATTTAAATCCTTGTTTGAATTGGAAAAATGTTCTAGTAAGTTAACAAAAGCTGCTTTATAGCCAGATATTTCTGTATGAAATCTAGGAATGAAATGTGTAAAAAAAAAACAATTATTATCCGGTAAAGTGCACAGCTAAGCAATTTGCTCCAAGCATTCCAAAATTCAAAAAACATTTTTAAAAATAAATAGTAAAAAATCAAATCAAATAACTAAAAAACTACCTGTAATGAATATATCAGCTGCATTACATGTCCTTGCATGCTCTTTATGCCTCTTACCGATTACATGAGAATCCAAAGCAGATACTCCCATGTTAGAAATATTATTATCTGTTCAACATCAATTACATCTTGCTTTCTTTGAACTTGAAGAACAAAAATTGACCCAAGAAGAATACTTTTTATTGTATAGCCATTCTGTTTGGAAACGACAATTCTTTGACTTGGGCATTATGTTAGTTATATTATAAATTAATTTACATATATATATATATATAATATTTGTATATTTTACTTTCTAAATAATTAGTAGAATTAATAATACATATAGTAAAATTATTTAAAATATTTTGATCATTCCAGATAATACATTATCAAACTAAAATTTTTGTAAAAGATGAAAACAAGAAAAAGAAATATATAATATTCTAATTTCTTATTTCATAATAAACGGAATATATAACTCTATAAAAAAATTTTTTGTAAAAAGGGCTGTTTTTCCAGGACATTTGCTGGACCTATAAAATTCCAGGATTTTTCCAGGTTTTCAAGGACAGCTGGCCACCCTGATATATATATATATATATATATATATATATATATATATATATATATATTATATATATATATATATATATATATATATATATATATACTTTATGCATGGCCAGGACTAGCCCACTATTGCTAGAAATGCATAAAGTATTTTACTGTGGCAACTTGATCACTGCTTTTTATATACTTTATGAGAACTTTACAAAAATGCTCAAAAAAACCCTAACTTTTTACAAATCAATTACAAAAAAAATGACAAGGGTAATTCCATGTAAAAGTAACTGTCATTTCAGTCACCCCTTGGATTTTCCTTAAATTTTAACCAGGGGTACCTATTGATGAAACATAAAAAAATGCAAAATTTGAGCTCCCAAATTCAAACGGTTCAAAAGTTATGATGTTTTGAAATTCAGCATAAAACATTCCTTTTTTTACGAAGTCATTATGGATTTTGTAGTTCTACTTATAATTAAACAATTTAAGATCTAATAGAAGAATGTGGCTAAAAATTGATACCTGAATATTTTTAAGGGTGCTGAATTCAAACATGTAGATAAAATTAAATTTTCTAATAGTTACTTTTTTATTTTAAAATGGTCAGTCAAATTTTTTGTTCTATTACCATGGGTTGCACTTTCATTAATTCCTGGAGTTGCCCAAGTCTCATGGATTTGATTTTTTTTTCAAATGAAGTAGGTGATCCTAGGTTATCTATCTAGGTTAAAAAAGATAATTTTGGTTTCTTTAAGCATAATAAAGATATGTCATTGTGAAGTTTAGACAAAAAATTTCTTTATTTGGCCTCTATTCTCTATTTAAGATTTTATAGCGATACTTTTTGTGTGAATAATTTAAGTTCTAGTAGAGAAATATGATTGAAAATTGGTACCTGACCATTTTTAAAGGTGTTGAATACTAAGATAAAGAGAAATTAATAATGTTTTAGAATTATTTTTGAATTTTAAAATGTCAATAACCCTTTTTTTTTCTTGTAATTATAATTTTCATTTCACTTTTTTCTGGAGTTGCCTTACTCTCATTGTGAAATAAGATGTTTTGGAAAAGTTTAGGTCTCTGAAAGAAAATAAAAAATTATATTGCTTTGGATAAGTTGCATATTTAGGATCAATATTTTCAAAAGTATACATGGAATATACATTATTTATTATACAACACATTGAAAAAAGTAGTTTCTTTTTTTATTATTCTAATAATTAGGTATTATTTCAAAACATTGGTTTCTATTATTTCAAAACATTGGAGACTAAAATACAAACTTTTTTGAAAAATATTAAAAATCTACTTTATTGAAAAAAGCAGGTTTCAAAAATAAAAATGAAAAGGAATAACCAAATATTACTAAAATTAAAGTTATATCATATATAAACAATTATACTTTCATAAATAATGAAAGTATAATTGCTCAAATAGAGTTTTATTTCCTTTTGAGATTTGGTACAGACGCCCAGAAGATGTTGAAGGTGTTTTAACAAGAGAAACGACATTCATTCTTGATACCCAGCAACTATCATCCCAGTTTGGCCATTAGTAAGACCGAATTGGATAATGTGGATGCATAAACTTTACCATAAAATCATAGTTCTCTTTATCAACTTCAAAAACCATACCAAGCCAGTAAAAATCGTTGTATTTGCAAAATAGGTATTGTGACATCATAACATTGTCAATTTTAATAATTTCATATTTTTGTTTTTTAAGGAAGTCAAATGTTAGAGCAAAATCATCACTATCAAATACCCTTTTCATTTTTATAATTGAATGAGAAGAAGGAATAAATTGATGGAAACTTCTTGTCCCAGGAATAGTGGTTGCTATTAAAAGTCTATCAGTAAGTTTGCTTCTTACTAGCTCAATTCTTCAGCAGTGACATACACAAACGTAATCCCACTGATTGACTTTTGACAGTATTCAAACATTGCTTGAGAAAACAGTATAAGACCTGTGGTTGGACTCTGCATGCTAGCTGTTGCAATAAGCTTTTTAACAGTGCCACCTATTCCATTGTATAATGATTTGCCATGGCTTGTTGCAAAAAAATTCCAGATGCAATGAACAGAAAAACCTTGAGCGTGGTGACATAAATTGTAAAAATGTTTGCAGTTTTTAAACTGCCCTGAATAGTCATCGGAAAAATAATGAATTTTTGTAATTGTGGGACAAAGATGAGTTTTTATATAATGGTTTTATGCATAACTTCATTATTAAATCTAACATCATGATTCAAATCATCTGAAATTACACAAAAAGAAGATATTTCCGATTTCACTTTCTTGTAATAGATGACAACTGGATGAAGGGAACATTGACTCTTGCTCCAATGGTAACTCTGTTTCTCGTCTTGTATTACAAAAGTTTAATTCTCTTCAAAATCTGCCAGTACAATAGCCTCATCAATACTAATTGTTTCTTTGAGATACTTTAGATAGCTAGATTGTGATTTTGCTATAAATGAATGAGAAGTAATTATATTAAGTTTTTCACGCAGGAGCTCTATGAATTCATTTATTGGAAGTTTTGTTGTTAATAGTTCAGTTCTATCTGTTGTTGTCCACTGTTTGAAATCCATTGACTGTTCATTTTCATCACTATCATATTGCTCTTTTTTTTTACCTGGCATTTGCCTTGAATACTCATTGTCACAGTAAAAAAGCTTTACAAGTTCTATAACATCTTTACTGATTCGATGCCGTTTAACCATATCAGGGTATGCTATGATGCCTTTTGATGCCTGATGATTGCGTAAAAACTTTGCATTTTGAATTTTGTGTTTGGAAACTCTGAACTCTTTTGTTGCTTTTCTGATAGACCAAAATTTTGGGGTTAGTGTCAAAATTTGAAGTTACTGCCTTCTGTTTTTTTCATGCATTCTAGAAAGATGTCTAGATCGCCAGCTTTGGTTTGAGTTTTCTTTAGAACTTCATTCTCTAGTGCAACAAGATCGGATTCGGTTACATGCAGAGCAGTTGTAAGCTTCTTAATAACTGCTTCTTCAACTTGCTTTATCTTTCACTTGGAAAGTGAAAGATAAAGCAAGTTGTTGCTTTATCTTTCACTTTCCAAGTGAAGATTTGTTAGAGATTTTGGGTAAATGAACATTTAGAGGAGACATAAAGTTCACATAAAGTACTATTGAGAAATGATCTTGTTGATATTAGTATAATTTCTTTTTCAATATTATCTTTAGTTAATTTTATCTCCAACTCGTTCTCTTTTGATTCTTCACTTGATGCTAATTTATATCTGCATTGTGGACAAAGTTTTTCACCTGGAACTACGAATTTGCCTTTAATGCATAGGAACTTTGCT